>NC_138204.1:139877322-140074822 GCF_964194415.1 Vipera berus | reverse complement strand
TTAAAATAACTCAAATTCTTCTCCTTTTAGAGATATAATGAAAAAAGTGTAGAATTCTATCCAAAGAATGCATGAAAAGGAAGGACTTTTTCCTGTCCTCATTCAATTAATATTTTCCTAATCTAGTTCCTCTTAAAGGTCAACATTTTGTTCTGTCCAATAACCACCCCCATCAGGGCATCTACAAGTCAAAATGGCAGCCATGACCATGCAACTAAGGTCCTCTTTTATGTGGCTCCCACTTAGTGTTTTGTTCTTCTGCCTACAACCCTCCTAATCTCAATTGCTACCTTCTTCTACCATTTTAGGCTATTGAATTGTTTTGTTATTCTTTTTGAGGCAATCCTATAGCTTTATATCACTTTATATCAGTTTTGCTAACACCCTCCTTTTTGTTTTTCTTGTTCTTAAACTATTCTCCAATTCAATGTGCTCCCCTTTTTGTTTGAATATCCATATGACCATTTGTATATCTATATCTCCATCTTTGGCTGCAGAGCACATAGTAGGATAGTATGCACATGGTACGGCAGCCAAAGATGGAGAAGCTCTATACAGTCAGTAAAAACAAGACCAGGAGCTGACTGTGGCTCAGACTATGAGCTTCTTGTTGCAAAGTTTAGGCTTAAACTGAAGAAAGTAGGAAAAAGCATTAGGCCACTCAGGTATGAATTAAAACATATCCCTGTTGAATATACAGTAGAGGTGACAAATAGATTTAAGGAATTAGATCTGATAGACAGAGTGCCTGAAGAACTATGGACAGAGGTTTGCAACATTGTAGAACAGGTAGCAACCAAAACCATCCCAAAGAAAAAGAAATGCAAGAAAGCAAAATGGCTGTCTGAGGAAGCTTTGCAAATAGCTGAGGAAAGGAGGGAAGCAAAAGGCAAGGGAAAAAAAAAGAAAGATACACTAAATTGAATGCAGAATTCCAGAGAATAGCTAGAAGAGATAAGAATGCCTTCTTAAATGAACAGTGCAAAGAAATAGAAGAAAACAATAGAACAGGGAGGACCAGAGATCTCTTCAAGAAAATTAGACCTAAAAGAGGCAGAAGAGATTAAGAAGAGGTGGCAAAATTACACAGAACTATGCAAGAACGAGCTTAATGTCCCTGATAACCACAATGAGGTGGTCACTGACCTCGAGCCAGACATCCTAGAATGTGAAGTGAAGTGGGCCTTAGAAAAGCTGAACAACAACAAAGCTAGTGGAGGGGACAGTATTCCAGCTGAGCTATTCAAAATCTTAAAAGACGATGCAGTAAAAGTGCTACACTCAATTTGCCAGTAAATTTGGAAAACTCAACAGTGGCCACAGGATTGGAAAAGATCAGTTTACATTACAATTCCAAAGAAAGGCAGTGCCAAAGAATGTTCAAACTATTGCACCATTGCACTCATTTCGCATGCTAGTAAAGTTATACTTAAAATCCTACAAGCTAGACTCCAGCAGTATGTGGATCGAGAACTACCATAAGTACAGGGAGAATTTCTAAGAGGCAGAGGAACTAGAGATCAAATTGCCAACATACACTGGATCATGGAGAAAACTAGGGATTTCCAGAAAAAAACATCTATTTCTACTTCATTGACTATGCTAAATCCTTTGATTGTGTGTGTCACAACAAACTGTGGCAAGTTCTTAAAGAGATGGGAGTACCAGACCATTTTATTTGTCTCTTGAGAAACCTATATGCGGGTCGAGAAGCATCAGTGAGAACTGGACACGGAACCACTGATTGGTTCAAAATTGGGAAAGGAGTCTGGCAAGGCTGTATACTGTCTCCCTGCCTATTTAACTTATATACAGACCATATCATGAGAAAGGTAGGGCTGGATGAATCGAAAGTTGGAATTAAGATTGCCAGGAGAAATATCAACAACCTAAGATACCACACTAATGGCAGAAAGTGAAGAAGAACTAAAGAGCCTCTTGTTGCGGGTGAAGGAGAGTGCAAAAGTTGGGTTGAAACTTAACATTAAGAAAACCAAGACCATGGCATTTGGCCCTCTCAATTCGTGGCAAATAGATGGGGAAGAAATGGAGGTAGTGACAGATTTTATTTTCCTGGGCTCCAAGATCACTGCAGATGGGGACTGTAGCCAAGAAATTAAAAGACGCTTGCTCCTGGGGAGGAAAGCCATGGCAAATCTAGACAGCACACTAAAAAGCAGAGACATCACCCTGTCAACAAAAGTGCATATAGTCAAGGCTATGGTCTTCCCAGTTGCAATGTATGGCTGTGAAAGTTGGACCATAAGAAAGGCTGAGCGCCAAAGAATTGAGGCCTTTGAACTATGATGCTGGAGAACACTCCTGCAAGTCCCTTGGACTGCAAGGCGATCAAACCGGTCAGTCCTAGAGGAGATCAACCCTGACTGCTCCTTAGAAGGCCAGATCCTGAAGTTGAAACTCAAGTACTTTGACAGTCAGTCCTAGAGGAGATCAGTCCTAAAGGAGATCAGCCCTGACTGCTCTTCAGAACCTGAAGTTGAAACACAAATACTTTGTCCACCTAATGAGAAGGAAGGACTCACTGGAGAAGAGCCTAATGATGGGAAAGATTGAGGGCATTAGAAGAAGGGGATGACAGAGAATGAGGTGGCTGGATGGAGTCACTGAAGTAGTAGGCATGAGCTTAAATGGACTCCAGAAGATGTAGAGCACAGGAAGGCCTGGAGGGATGTTGTCCATGGGGTCGCAATGGGTCGGACATAACTTCGCAGCTAACAACAGCAACATATCTATATATCTATGTATCTATATCTAAATGGTGATTTGTTTGTTTAACAATCTGTCATTCAGCGACTGTTCAAACTTTTGACAACAGTGAATTAGTGATAGTTATGATGGGGTCATCATACTTATGGGACCAGATCCTATTATCATGGGATGACAATTTAGAACCTTCCCCACAAGCAGTGTCAATGGGGAAACCAGCAGGAAATCAGAAGTCATGATCATGTGAAGTCCTCTTGCTGTCATCATTTAATGATGGCAACCTGTGAGGAGCATATCTCCCCTTGCTTCTCAGCTAACAAAGCGAGAGAGAGCCTGTGGCTTAGAGGTGAAAACAACTGCCTAATGTGCAATCAGCCCAGGTTCGAATCTCAGAAGGGTATGGCTGACTGATGAAAACTAATAAGTTTGAAATGCATATCAGTCTCCCTTAATTCTTTGTTAGCAATTTAAAAAAATTACACAAATATGAGCTGTCACCGGTGTGACTACTGCCTGTCAATGGCCTTCAGGTTAGGCTGACACAGGAAATAAAGATTTGTCCCATGTTTGGGGCCTAGCAAGGTAATCTAAAATAGTTAACAAGCATTTGACACATATCTCCCCTTGCTTCTCAGCTAACAAAGCGAGAGAGAGCCTGTGGCTTAGAGGTGAAAACAACTGCCTAATGTGCAATCAGCCCAGGTTCAAATCTCAGAAGGGTATGGCTGACTGATGAAAACTAATAAGTTTGAAATGCATATCAGTCTCCCTTAATTCTTTGTTAGCAATTTAAAAAAATTACACAAATATGAGCTGTCACCGGTGTGACTACTGCCTGTCGATGGCCTTCAGGTTAGGCTGACACAGGAAATAAAGATTTGTCCCATGTTTGGGGTCTAGCAAGGTAATCTAAAATAGTTAACAAGCATTTGACACATATGTATAAATATACATATACATATACATATACATATACATATACATATACATACACATACACATACACATACACATACACATACACATACACACACACACACACACACATATATATATATATATATATATATACATATACACATATATATATACATATATACATACACATACATACATACATACATACGTACATACGTACATACGTATATACGTATATACGTATATACGTATATACATACATGCATGCATACATACATACATACATACATACATACATACATATATATATATGAAATATATATATATATTTCATAAGAGTTAACAGCCACCCGGGGCCTATTTAAACCTTTCCTGCTATGAAGATAATCCTCTACCTATATTGTACTCTTTGGAAGCATCTTTCTTAGTATTGATGCCCTCATTTCCTACCTTTCAAAGAAATCTTTTTTAAAAAATATTACTCCTTTGTAGTACATAAATCTCAGTTGGAAGTTGGCTGTTCATTCCATTAAAAGTTGGCTCCCTGCCTACTGGCAGTAAGGCCTGCTAGCTTCCAGAGGGGAAAACGTGTGAATTCAGCACTGACTCCAGGTTTTGAAGGGCACCCCTTTTGTGATGTCAGCTGCTCCAGCTCCTCTCAGCAGCAGTTTCTACACTTGCCAGAGAGAGAATAAGCAAGCAAGTGAATAAAGCAGATGTTCCTTCACTTTTCCACTGTGATTCATTAGTTTTCCTTTTCTGTAGGTTAGGGTGGCAGGGGTGACCAAGCAGGTGGCAACCATGAAGAGGAGAATCAACAGGTGCTTCTTTTTTCTTTCTTTAAAAAAAAACTATAAATAAAAAGTCTACTTTGCCCTCCTTGTACAACAATTCTGTGATATTTTTTTGTCATTGGTTGATTAAGTATGCATGTGGTCTTGTACTGCTGCTCCATTACCTTGGGATGCCTGCTTATATTGTAATTCTCGTAGACTCACTAGGTGTTCTAGAAATTTTAGCAAAGCGAGAAATAGGAAAACTACTCCTGCCTCTAGTTTGTTTTGTTTTGGTTGTTTAATCAATAGAAAAGATGTAAAGAATTCTATCAGATAATTCTGCCAAGAAGTGGATTTGGGCTCTTGTTCCCCCTGGAATGGGGCAAACAGTATCATCAACCGAGGTAGTCTAAATCTTTTTTTCATCATCACAAAAGCGTTCTGCCTAAAAAGATTTCCCGACAGCAAGAATGAACAGTAAGCAATGAACTGAGTTTTATCATTAGAAGAGAAAGGAGCTTTCTTTAAGGAAATGTATAATAAATATAGGTTAAGCTCAGGACTTAACTATATACTACCAGAAGGAGAGTGAAAGGCCATGTGCCTTGTGTGTATGGACTTAAGAAGAAAGGCAGAAGTCACCTGAGTTTAGCAACCTCTTAGACCAAAGGGCAACAAAATAACAAGGAGTAAATCTACCCATATACTACTAAAACTCTAATTTCTGTTTGCAGCCTTCAACTGGTATGGTGCAGGGCAGCAACTGTTGAACCAACATACTTCAAAAGGACACATTACTCCCATAGGAATGGAATTTGGGAAATTTTGGGCCACTTCCTTCCAGGCTGGCCACTCTCATGCTCCTTCTCTGACCTGCACCATCCTCCACACTTCACCAACCAATGCAGTACCTCTCTTGCACTTAAATACACCATTCCCAAATTGCACTGACACCCCACAGACCCCTTCCCCAAACTTTTCACCCCATAACCATCTACAACCTGCATGGCCCCCCTGGGTACCCTCCAACCCATGCCATCTCTGCACCGTCTCCAACCAGTGCCAACCTCTGAGTCCTCTCCGACTCATGAAGCACCTCATGTGCACTCTGTTGTAATCCCACACTTACTTCCAATCTATGATGCATCCTTGCACACCCTTCCCAACCTGCACAGCACCTCTTGTGCACCTGTGCACCCTTGACACCTCCCATGTGACTCTTCTCATGCTTTCTTCTGCACCCTTCCTAACCCAATAACACCCCTACACACACACACACACACAGAGAGAGAGAGAGAGAGAGAGAGAGAGAGAGAGAGAGAGAGAGAGAGAGAGAGAGAGAGAGAGAGAGAGAGAGAGAGAGAGAGAGACTTCCAGACTCCACCACTTTCCCATGCCTTCCCACAATAACTCTTTGTGTGCACATCCCCTGACTTGCACCATACCTTCTGCATTGAAATAATGGTGGTAGGGGGAGGAAGGGTGCCAGAAAGAGGAAACAAAAGGAAAAGAAAAAGGAAGATTTCAAATGCTCTTTGACAGCTTCCCCCAAGCAAAGGCAGTGGGGAAGCTGGCAGGAACTGGCAAGTCTATGACCAGCAGGCAGATAAATGGCTGCTGCCAAATAGGGAGAGAATAAGGTAGTGCATTAGAAGTGAGGCTTTGGTCAGGAAAGATGCATCAGTATGCAGCATTGGCTTGGGAGGGTGCAGGAGGACATTACACAGGTCCAAAAGGGTGCAGATGTGTACACGAGTGGCTGCTATGATATGAGTATAGAGGACTGGAGAAGGCGTGAAGGTAAGAGAGACTTACCCGAAGCAACTTTCAGCCTATCCAGATGGTTTGCCCATTGATGTTCATGCTGAAAGCTTCCCACAAGTAAACACAGTGAGGAAGCTGATAGGAAGTTGCAAATCCAAAGCCAGCAGACAGGTCAATGGCTGCTGCCAGGTCAGGAAGGGTGTGAGGAGGTTGACAAGAGGTGCAGGGATGGTTGGGGAGGGTGTAGAGGGGATGCCCAAAAGGTGCAGCAAGGGTCAAGGAGAGAATGCAAGGGTGCAGTGCAGGTTGTGGAGTGTGCCTGAGAGCACGGGCTAGGAGGGATAGCACATGGGGGTGCAGAAGTGGCCAGCATGGCACAAGCACAAACAGACTGGAAAACAATCCACAGATGGGGAGACTTATCTGAGCAGATTACAATTTTCCTTGCTGGCATCACCATTGTCTTTCTCACTGCAAGCTTCCCACAAGCAACTGGCAGGAAAGTTGGAAATTGTTCCTGCTCCCATTATTTATTTGCTTTTCTGTGGTCATTCTGTTTGTCTATTAAGGTAAGTAAATCTCTGAAATGATGATATAATGGAAACAATGACCTAATAGGTTGACGGCTGTATAATAATCACTTACTATCCTTACTGTTTGACATAGAAGAATTGGTAAATAAATGAACACATCCTGAATTTTCTGTCTATACCTCCACTGCTCCTAGTGTTCAGAAGCATAAGGTGTGGAAGAGCCACTGCTACTGAATTCATGTGTCCGAAAAATTCCACCTTAAAACAAAACAAAACAGCCTTCAAAAGGTAGGCTAGTGTTGCAAGAATCACGTAGGGAAAGTGGGACAAATCTTTTGTGACCATTTTTTGGTTATTTTGATGCAGGAAACACATTTAATATGCATTTTGAAGAAATTGTATATGTGTTTGTTTATGACATCAGTAACTCAATGTCACAAACATTGGCTGCACAATTTTGATGGGTTCTAGTAGTTGGATGGCTGCATATGGCTCACCAATTTCTCACCCCTGGAATATTACCTGGTAACACAATAAGAGTCATAACTTAATCAAAATCTAAACATTAATATTTAAGGATATATGCATGAACCATAAGGAATAGAAATATTTTGCTCTTTGTCTTCCTTCATCACAGATTCAAAATCTTGTTCACAGCAACACCTTAATCTATCTTATTTTTTCTTTTACATATTTAATTTCTTTTCAATATGTGCATATTTACTCCTATCGCCCAACAAATCTGGCAGTCATTTCACACTATGAAACATGATTCAGATACTTCTGAAGCTGTTGTTTTCAACATCTACTAATTTTTCTTAACTCATTCTTCTGTTCCCCAGCTAACATCCTGCCATTACTTTGTGGTTAAAAAAGCAGGAAAAAAAATAGCCAAAATTTGCCAGTAGATCATATCACTATCACAGCAGATAGTGAATATTCTATTGATAAAATTCTTCTATGAAAAAAACAATGTTGGAACAACTAAAATGGAGCAGAATGGGCCAAGATGGAGGGGAGGTATAGGAAGTATAGGAGAAGAATAGATCTTCCCCTGTAACTTCTATTCAGAAAAAGTTCTTTTCTAGATAGTTTGATGTGTCAACTTTGACCTGGCATAAAGAATTAGAAAAATCACCACCATTGCATTTATGGCCACACCTTCATTATTGAGACATCATGTAGATCATACAATGTAGATCATATAAATCAATAACTAATGTAAATCATATAAATCAATAACTTCATACAGGGAATCGGTTGAACACATGAGAGGATTCAAGTCATTGGTCTCATGAAATATACATCCTCCATGGGGTAGGAATTGGTAAGAGGAAAATACGAAGAAAAAAACCTACCGGTATATAATTGTTCCTTGAAACTTAGAAGAGTACCCAGCAGCATCCATTACCTACAGTACAGCAGTGTTTCTCAACTTTGGCAACTTTCAGATATGTGGATGTCATTTCCACAATTACCCAGCCAGCAAGGATGTTAGGTTGACCTATATCAGGGGTATGAAACAGCCGGCCCATGGGCTGGTTGCATCATACAGAGGCTGTGCCCACCCAGCTCCAGCAATGCAAAAAAAGTCATGATACGTTGCAATACGTCATGTGATGCAGCGAGTTTGACATCTGTGACCTATACGGTGTCAGAATGAAAGCCTGTGAATCATGATGTCATCTCACAAATAATACAAAATAAGTAATTTGAATCATTTGTGTCAAGAGTCAAATACCAGCATGCATCACTGTAGAGGGAAGAATAAGGCAGATATGACATGAACAAAAGTACATTGTAGAAATTGTGCAGTCTACATTGATAGGAATATGGAAGGTCAAAGCTCTGTCTTCTGCTTGATTTGCCTTGGGTTTCTGCTACTAACACTAACAACATATAACAATGCATTTGCAGTGTAACTGTTAACTTTTGTTAGTCTGTGGGTGAAATACTGGATGGTAATAGTTTAGCAAATAAATATAGGAAGAGAGACAGATAAGAAGGGTAGTGTGGAAAGTGGCCTGTATACACAATTTTGTCATCATAGTAGCTTTTACTTGATTATAACAGCACTTCCCTCTGTATAAGTAAATTCTATATTTGTATCATAGATAAAGCTCTCCACATGACCTTAACTTTGGGGAGAGAGTACATCATGTCAAGAAGATTTGCAATTGTGGACCAGCCTTACAAATCTCTGACAATTACAACAATTTCATTTGTAAAATTACAGAATTGGAAAGCATTACTTAGGCCATCATATCAAGCCTCCTACTCAGTGCAAGAATTAACATTAAAGCATTCATGACTATTATCTTGCCAGCCTCTATTTGAAGATATCCAGCAGGGGTGTAGATCCCCTATATAATAAATGTGTAATCCACATCCATTGGCAATGACACATTTTAGTGAGTTTGTTCTCTCTACATGTTGTACTTTCTCTCTAAAATACATGTATTTTACATGTACTTTTCCCTAATGCATATATTTTATACACATTTTTGGAGTGTAAATAATATTGCGACATTTGACAAACAGTCTACTTACATAAATTTGGTGCCTTTCTTTGGTGAGCAATAGCATTCAGACTTGCAGATGCTAGCAGAAGTCAGAATTGCTTCAGTTTTGGTTGCAGTCTTAATGTTTTTATGCAAGTAAAATGGGCACAATTCCATAGTTTTTTTCATTTAAATTAATTATGTCCAAATGTCGGTTGTCACCAGAGCTCTTGTACTTTTGAACATATTTTTGTTTTCAAACTGAACTCTTGAACATTTTAGGTTAATACTTTTGGACTTTGAATAAATATGTGCATTGAGGTCTGCAAGCAGAGTAAATTTACTGCCCTATCATTGTGAAAATTTTCTATACTTCTGTGATTTGGGATAGGTTTTGTGGTAAATCCATTGCAAGGCCATTACTTTGGGGATCAATATTTTTGCTTTCAAATACTCAGGAATCATAGATGCCTGTCAGAGCGTACTTTGAATATAGGGGGAAAAAAGGATTGGATCTTAAGTTCTAACACAGTCCATTGCAAGTGGCAGAGATCTGTGATAGATACAACACAGTATTTGGCAACCTTGACCTTCAAAGCCCATTCCATATAAATTACAACTGATTCATTATTGGCATGGGGAAGACAGTCATAATATCAGCAAACCTCCTCTCTCCTCAACATTCGGGAGTTAGCTGAGACTGATATCAAATATGTTATTGCCAAGGGGCCTTCTATAACCCAGTAATTGATGCCTTCTAAACATACAAATAAATCTTTTATATCAAATAGTCAAGGGAAAAAGATGGGGTAACAATGTGATGGCTTGCGGGATGGCTAGGCCAGCTAGATGGATAGCTGAGTGATTCACATAATGATTTTTGATTAAAGAGCATGTGCTTTTCATACAGAACAACCAAACGTTTCCAGGTAAGCTGGAAAACCTCGAGAAGAGAATGTTCATCAGTAAAGAACACTTTTCCAAACTTTTCCATCCTTCAAATGGTTTGGATTCTAATTCTCTTAATTGTAGTTTGGAATTATGGAAGTTGAAGGTCAATACAACTGGTGGCTATTATGTTTAAGAAGACTAGCACACATAGTATTGAGCTAATGATTTTAATCAGCATATAGTTTATTAGCTGGGTAATATTTATCCGCATATAATTAATTTTTAAGGTTTGACAACTATTGGCAACCCGAGGTTGATAAGGTGAAAAGCTGTGCATTGCACAGGATTTAGGAGTATCTGTTTTCCTTTTTTTCAGAGAAGGGACGTCTTCATTTCATATAAATATAGTAGATGCCTAAAGGCAGTTTAAAGCACACAACAATAACAAAAGCAATCTGCAAGCCATGAACAGCGTATCCTGCTTTGTAAACTTGTCTTTCAAGTGAGAGCTGAAAGTCACCACATATGATATGTTGGGAATCTGCTAGATGCCAGAAAGGCGGAAACAAGAAAGAAAATTCAGAGAATGTTGCTAAAATGACAGTCACTGTTAATGGCCCTATCACAAAACCTGTCCTTCAGACTGAAATGTGCAGTAAATAGTAATGAATCGCTGTACTTTGTCGGACAGATTTGATTTGTCTAGCAAATCCAAACTGACATATATGCTCATTTACTTGTAGATAGCCTTTTGAAAATGCCATTTCAGAAAAGCATAAAAAAGGTTATTTAGATTAGGCAGAGTTGCAAGAAGAGTAGTACCTCACATTCACTGGCTTACATGCATACTCATTTAATTTCCACTGCTCCATTACTCTCAGTGAAATTGTTCTTAATATAAAAGTGGAAACAAAAAAAAAAAGAGAAGAGAGTAAAAACTGCACACACATTAAACAGAAAATGGGGATAAATATATTGCTAGCAAGGTTTAGGTATATATTTTTTCCAAATGCATAAAACAGTAGGGTGCAGTCATTCGGGTTACCTGAGTAATCAGTAGTTGCCAGCAAAGGGGTACAGAAAATTCTCACTCTTTGCCACCATCTCACGGCCATACACATTTTTGCATCCAAGTGTGGTAGAGAAGAAATATCAAGGTCATTTACATGCACAGAAGAATTCTGTGCAGTTGAGACAGGATTACCCTGATTAGTAAATTTCTTGGGCTCCATCTCTTTTTTGTTTGGCAAAGGGGGAGCAAATTTCCCTATTCTCTCCACGTAATGTTGAAGAGAAGATGAGATAACCATATTGAGTTACATATTGTCTGGTGATAATGAAGTCGGTAAGGCTGAGGTCTAGAGAAGCAAAAAAAACCAAAAACATTCAGCACTATTGCAAGCAAAAACCAATTAAGACTCTATTGCAGACAAGAGCATTTAATGGGCCGTGGGCCACATTCGGCTCTGTCCAGCCCGTAACATTGGTGGTGTTGGCAGCAGGGAACAGGGTATCAATGAGGCGATGGTGGTGGGGATTGGATAGCATTGGTAGGGTGGGTGGGACATTAGTGGGTGGGGTGGGACATTGGTGGGGGGCAGGGTAGTCGGGGGCAGGGCAGCAGCAAGCCTCCACAACACTCACAGTTTCTCATATGGCCTCTTGGGAAAATTAATTGCTCACCCCTGCTGCCTAAGTGACCAAAAGGGGGGCACAGGAAAATCCATGGTGGGCTTGGAAGCACTGGAAGAGTAGAATTGGAAAGTTCATAGTGTCTGGCTGGATTGCCTCCACAGACAAGGCTACTGCTATTTATAGTTTCCCCTGCTTCATGGCATGAAGCAGGAAGTTTAGGAATTTTCTCCTTTCCTTAACATCCATGCAACAAAATACTGCCCTGGAAACCGCCTTGCTGACAGTCTTTTGGAAAAAAAATCTAAATCTATCTATCTATCTATCTATCTATCTATCTATCTATCTATCTATCTATCTATCTATTTATTTATTTATTTATGTTGCCCAACTCTAGGGGACTCTGAGCAACATACAAAATTAGAAAAAAAACATACAAGAGGCTAAAAATATTAATAAACTAATAAATAGTAAAATCAATAAAACAAAAACAGGGGCCTTAGATAAATAATAAATATCAATGCCCAGTCTGGGATCAAAGGCAGTTTTTCAAAGCTTTCCAAAACCTTAGAAGAAAGGGACCATCCTTAACTCAAAGGGACTGCTGTTCCAGAAAATGGGGCAGAAACAGAGAAAGCAACTTCCTTGGTCCATAAGATGACACGTTTAATGGACATATAAAATGTCCAGATCCATTAAATGTTGTCTTGGTAGGCCAGGGAACATAACAAGCTCAGCATCTCTTGCCACCCCTTGATAAGTTGCCACTATTTTAAAGTGAGACATGACAAATATGATTAACTCTATCAGGGTTAACTGTATCATCTGTATCACTGACAAAAGCATGAAATCAAATGCAATATAGCCCTCAGAATGTGGCCTCTGCCCCAAAATGTTTTTTTTTTATATTCTCTGTGTATACTGATGGTGTTTCTGGCTTATGATTGGTTTACTGAATGTATACAGCAAAATAATTAAAAGAGTTAAAGACCTATTTGATCCTACTAACTTTACTGTCAATATAATTTTGAATAGTTGGGTTTATTTTATATTGGATGTTTCTTTCCTCTGCTCCCTTAAAATCTTCTATAAGGAGTTAAAAGGCTTTGCTGAGCCATTACATAGTCTATTAGTAAATAAATAAAGGATTGTTTAACTATAACAGATAAAAAGATAAACCCTTTCATTTATATACCAAAGCCAACCTATTTTTGTCCATAAGTACAAAATAAAAAAACCCTGAAGAATAGCAAAAGTTACATTATTATGCAAAAGTAGACTCCTGAAAAATTAGTTTAGTATTTTTAATTTAAGGTACTAGTGCCCTTCTTTCCTTTTTAATTGGCTTATCTAAAACAGAAAATCCAATATTTTTCAGCAGTTAGCAGTGAAATCCCTTATGAACCACAAGCATAATACCCTTTTTAAAATTCTTCACATTTATTATTGTCTGGAAAAAATAACATTTAAAACTTCTCAGAAGGCCTCACCTCCCGTGTATTGTGTTCTTAGCAGTCTTCACAACAAACCTCGAGCAGTACTTCCTAATTTTTATTCAGCTGTTAACCTGACTAATCGTTACAAAACCTTATCTAATGCACATCTCCATTGGTTGAGCAATGATTTGGAAGCTGGATAGTTCTTACTAAATGTGTACTGTATAAAAAATAAGATGAATCAATATGGCTGCCCCTGAAGCAATGGTGTTAACTGTTAAGCTTCAAGAAGGAGAAAAAATAACCATGATTTCCTTCTTATTTTTGTCCATATTCTTGGTACTCACTTTTGGAGATTTGCTGACCATAGCAGAAGCTGAAATATAAGGAGGTGATGACAGGATTATAGAATGGACGAGTAGAATGTTCTTTAGAGAAGTAATGCCTACTTCTGCAGATTGAAAGAGTTGTAAGACATTGTCATGCATTGATGGGAGGACATTAAGTATATAAAGACTGTTACCCAACTTCTTCAGGGATGTTTTTGAAAAGAATAACAATATTTTGATAATGTGGAAGGATTAAATATAAACATGTAAGGGAAAAAATGGTAATGCATACTTTAGTAATTTACTTAATAATACATAATGTCCTTTGCAGTATGTATCCAAATATTATTGTTCATTTAATTGTAAGGTTCTTTATAAACCATAGCAATGTTCTGTCAATGACCCAATGTACCTATAGAATTTATATCTGTAGTGAAATTCAACAGATTGAAGGATGTGTGGGATCTGTTTTGTTCTCTCTCTTCTTTCCATTGTTAAGACAAGGCCAGTGTGTACTGGTCAGTTTGTTGGAATAACAATTAGAATATTTGAACCTCTTGTGTATGAAAACTGCTATGTTGAATTTCAAAGAACATTAGTGTCAACACTGCTAACATTGGATGTTCTTCTTTGACAACGTATGGAGATGCAGCCATTTTCCTTCTTATGTTTTACTCTTAGAATTAGACTCAGAATTAGATGATACTGGGAGGGGGGAGGAGGAATGTGCATGGGAGTTAGTTAGATATAAAAATATTGTAACAGTGTGAGAACCAAGGTTTTTGAAATAAGAGATTATAAGAAATGGCGGGTTGGAGAACTGGAGGGAAAGCCTGCATTTCAAACTAATTGAAGAATGTGATTTATGACTGTTAATTAGAGGAGGGAATTGTGTTTAATACTATGTGCTCAGGGGAGAGGAATTCAAATTTTGGCTTTGCTTATGTACGTGCCAATGCTATGCTACTTGAATAAGGATTCTTTAAGGTAAACAATGCCTCGAAGTTCTTTGAAGAGTTTCATCTGTCGTAACCATGACAGTTAGTGTAGTTTCTTCACATTTTGAATTGATACCATGTCTCTGCTCTTGCTATCTTTACAGCCTTATTGATGATAAAAATAATTCTTCCCTGCAACTGAGATTTCTGTTGAAGGGTGCCTGCTTAAGTGTTCTTTGAGCAGCCTTCCATACAGTTAGTCCTCAACTTATGACTAAAATTGAGTCCAAAATTTCTACTGTTAAGTAAGACATTAAGTGAGTCTTGCCCCATTTTAGGACCTTTCTTGCCTCAATTTTTAAGTGAATCACCACAGTTGATAAGCTAGTAACCCAGTTGTTAAGTGAATCTGGCTTTCCAATTGACTTTACTCATCAGAAGATCACAAAAGGTGATCACATGATCTTGAGACACAGCAACGGTTATAAACATGAACCAGTTGTCACACATCTAAATTTTGATGACATGATCGTGGGGATGCTGCAAAGATTGTAACTGTGAAAAGCGGTCATAAATCTTTTTCCCCCAGTGCTGTTATAACTTTGAATGATCACTAAACAAACTGTTATAAGTTGAGGATCACCAGTATAAGACCTATGTAATCTTGGGGCTCTTGCTCTAGGTTCATCTGGGCACAAGGAGGCTATGCCTCATCATAACCTGCTAGTTTTCAAATAATAACATGATCATTGAATCCTCTCCAACTTCTGCCTTCTGTTGGGTGAGTTTTCCACCACAAGACTGGAGTGCAAAATGCCAATTGTATACACGAATGAGTGATGGCAGATCAAATCCCTGAGGCAGCATTTCCAGAAGATTTCCCATCACATCAAATACAAGGACTTTCAGTAGAAGCTGTTCACAGGGTGAGTTCCACATCATTGAGAGCTGATAAGTAATTAAATGATGAGAAATGATATGAAATGAATGAACCCGTTCTTGGATCTTGCCAGACGGCAGCAGTAAATCCTTGAAAAAGATTCTGTTCACCTAAAACTTGAATGGTGATTTCTCAGCTGCTTGTTGGTAGGATGGTAATTCTCAGTGTCTGATCAATGATGCGTTATCATAGATGCTTAATTAAACCATAGCCCTTTAGAGAAATCTCCATCGGAACCCGTGACATACACTGCTATTGGTGCCCTGCCAAACTTAGTTTTATCATGGATAATATAATGAAGCAGGCACGTGTCTGAAAAAAGGATAGAATAAAAGCAAAATAGAGACAGAATTTAGGCAGCTAGAATAACAACATAAGTAGAGCCATTGCACTAGTTAAAAATCCAGAAAAATAATGAGATCCATAATGAAGCAGTGTGATTGGAAATGACAATGGAAGTTTGGAAGAATGATCCCAGAAGTGGGCTTTTTTTTACATACATACTGTATTTTAAAACATTTTAAAAATGATGAAAGCACAAATTACTCCCTGAAATGCTCAGTCAATTTAGCCAACTGACTTCATTATATTATCATCTATCATTTAACCTCATTTAAACGGCTATCATGAGAATAAAATAGATGAAGAAAGGGAAGATTCTGCTCAATATTCTGGGTACCTGGAAGGATGATTATAGATAGATAGATAGATAGATAGATAGATAGATAGATAGATAGATAGATAGATAGATAGATAGATAGATAGATAGATATACATAGACACACACACACACACACACACACATATATATATGTGTGTGTGTGTGTGTGTGTGTGTGTGTGTGTGTGTATCTATGTATATCTATCTATCTATCTATCTATCTATCTATCTATCTATCTATCTATCTATCTATCATCTATCATCTATCTATCTATCTATACACACACATACATACACATATATACTCCATAGTTTCTCACAGACTAATTCCGGACAATATGGGTTGAATTGGACTATAATCAGACCATGTAATTAAAATATCAAATGTTAGATCATCACAGTTTCAAGAAAATGAGCTGCTGATAAGTCTTCATATTATTATTCTGTGCTCTGTTCCCATCAAATGGATGGAAGAATTCCCTCTGTCCTTTAAAGGAAATCTTAGTGGATCTTAGTGATTCAAATTCCCAGTTCCTGCACACAACATTGTTATACGAAGATTGTACTGGGGGTGTTTTTTTCTGAATGTGCTTATCTTATTCTAATTGTAACATACAGTATATAGCTGCAAATCCTCAGTAAACCCATCTCAACAGACTAATACCAGATTGCACTATTATATAACGAATTGGAAAAGTTTGTAAAAATAAAATGCATATGTATTTCGAGGATATGTAAACTGTTTACTTTCTCTCAGCAAATTCATATATGGGACATGACTTAGAGAATTTCCTGTTTAATATCTGCTTACACATAATGACATTTTACTTTGTTATTCTTGTTAGACTACCATACATTACCTATTATGGCATTGAAGTGTACTTTGATATGAAGTCAAACTGTATCTGCATTATATTACACAAAGTAATGTTGAAGTATGTAGCTGTGGCACTTATAGCTTGGAAAATGGGGGCATAGGTCAAAAATAATTCACATGAAAAGGGAATTAATCACAAAAAGTATCATTAAACAAGATGTAGAGATAACCACCAGCTTGGATGTCTTTAAAAGAGGAACAGAACAATCAGTGCAAAATAATAATAGCTTCTCATCACAGATACTCCATATTGCCTCCCATAATGCAAGCAAGCATTATTCTGTTCTTCCTTTTTGTGGTTTTCCTAACTGACTATTGTGAAAACCAAATGCTTGAGTAAACAAGCCTTGGTCTTATCTAGCTGGGTTCATATTATGTTGCAAGATGTACACAACAGAGAGTGGAAATGGTTTTCTCAGAGACTGTGTTTGCATCTAAATTCTAGTTGCTAGATGGGGCTTCACACCTTCTTTGTGAGCTTTTTGAAATATCTTGCTTAAACCTGTTGAAGTAAGGGTGCTGGACTTTTTGTACCTTGGTCAGATCTAACAAAGCTCTCTGGTTATTCTTAAGCTTTTCAAAAATAATTACACTGTTCAAACAGATGGTTTGTTGTGTTTTTAATTATTTGTTTATATTGCTTTTTGCCCTGAACTTTCTTTCAGAAAGATATTTTGCCAATTTCATAACATAGCAAGCAAGGTTAAGATTCAATGTCAAGTGGCTGAAGACAAAAACCATAAGCAGGGGCTGTGGTAAAATTAGAAATGCTATTAATGAATATCTCCAAGTCAGGCTGTCAAAGACAGCTATAGCCAGTCTGCCATTGATAATGTATTGCCACTGAAGCTGCTCATCTGGATTGGAACTCCATTTGATCTAGTGCTGTTACATTGAGTCTGCAAAAATCTGGATAATCACTAGATGGCAGGAAAGAGATATGGAAAACTCATGTGCCTATTGAAATCTTTGCCCACAAATGTAGCTGTAATTTAAACAAACCAAAGAAATATCTAGTCTCTGCTTGATTGCTTCCTTCTGCTTACCTTTCACAAATAACAATAGAGCTTGCAAGAGTTGTGATTATGAAGATCTGTATTCCCTTTGTTCTTTTGTTCCAAAAATGAATGAAAAACTTTGATCAGTGCTCCCTTCCTCTTTCCATTATAGTTGCAGCAAAAGTAATTGGGGATAATGGAACAAATAGGACTAAAGATAACAAACATTGTTAAACAAGAGTTAAGCAACTTGTTGGTGTACTTGCATGTCATCACACAATCCTAGGAAGCTGGAATCCTATATCTGTCAGAATCCATTTATATCATATTCATAAATGTATGTTTAAAACATTATTCCATGGATTCTGCCATCTCCCGAAGAGGAGGAAACGGATGTGTATTGAACTGGTATTAGGCATTTCAAAAGAAAAGAGAAGCCTTTTGAACTGGGGAAACAAAAGGGGGGCTAGCATCTGGCTTTTGTCATGGAAGGGAGCAATAAACATAAAAAGTCTTAAGTTCCTTTTTCCCACTAGAGGGATGATACGAGGTAAATGATGGGGGACTGACCAAATGGGGTTAAGGGGGGTTAAACCGGGAACTCTTTATAAGGGTTTAGTTCGTGGAAAATAATAAGTCCTGTCTTGTATTCCTACAACCAAGCATGTCATAGTAAAGATTATTTTTGGACTAGATTTGACTCCAAGAGTTTTGTCTTCCTAAGACGTGGTTTGGGGTGGGTCCTGACAATATCCATTTATCCAAGAGCAAAATATTTTGCATTCAAAGGAACTTCTGCCAAATTGGGGATTCAAGGCATTGAATCTATTATTTCCCAAGTAGAACAAATCAGAAAAAGCTGCCCTAAGGGATTCGGTAATATTGTAAATGTGGTTCTCTACACCTATTTTTTGTCTAGCAATAGAATTCTTGGGTACTAAGACTGATTATTGGTGCTATCGGATCTGACCTAAATATATGGGTGACTAATAGATGGTAGTAAATTATGAGAGTTTATGTATCTCTTTGCTATCATCAAATGGTTGTCCAGATTCTTGAAGCCCAATGGCCACCCTGGAGAAATTACTTTTCTTTATATCCCCTTAACCAAAGGATGAATATGCCATGGTAAATATTATTTTAAGTCATGTCATGACACTGCCTACATCTTATCCCCAGCCAATAGCTGAGAACTTTTTAAAAATGCCTTTAGCTGTTTCAGTTTTAAAGTAATGCTTTCTGTTTTCTCCTTCTGCTTTTTTTTGGGGGGGGATGGATATGATCCAAGATTCTTTATCAATTATGCAATTGCTTGTAGTAATTGGAATCTTCTCAGCATCTATTAGTCAGCTTAGGCCAGACATGTCAAACTCGTGACGTCACGTGACATCAAGAGACGTATCAGGACTGTTTTGCCATTGCTGGTAATGGGGTGGGTGCAGCTTCCAGATGACACATCTAGCCCATGGGCTGGCAGTTTGACACCCCTGCTTTAGGCTGTTGTAGACATTGTCCTTCCTCTCCATTCCTTCAAGGTTATTTTGACTTGGGCTGCAGCAGACACTTGATAGCTGGCTTCCATAGAATGCCCAACTAGCAATTTTTAAGAGAGAAAAACAATTTAAACCAGGGACCATTTCTTCCAGCTGTGTGTTCTAGCCATTTCACCAATGGGTGAACTTTAGGTTTCCAAAAGCTTCTGCTGAGTTGTTTCAAAAGGTTGTATCTCCTGCTGCTGCTTTTATTATTTGGGATAATGGTGGTGGCAGTGCCATTTCACCTTTTTGGTCTACTTCACAGAATACTTCCAGCAGCTGCACACTACTACTACTACTACTACTACTACTACTACTACTACTACTACTACTCACGGCTTTTTTTTTCTCATAGAACGCTCAGAATGGCGTTCCGGCACCTTTTTTTGAAAAAAAAAAAGCTGCCTTTATTGGCTTTGGAAAGCCTATTGCAGTCTTGGCTCTTTTTATGACTCATGGACTTCAACTCCCAGAAATCCTGAGCCAGCCACTCTGAGGGGAAAGAGAGAGGTTTCCAAGCTGAGCCATGCTGGCTCAGGAATTCTGGGAGTTGAAGTCCTTGAGTCATAAAAGAGTCAAGTTTGCCTACCTTGCACTAGACGACATTAAAATTATTTACAAGGTTACTTCTTTAGGAACTAAACTTTTAGAATCTAAAACAGCTAATTCAAAAAAGCCAACAGAAAAGAACCTCACATTTTTCATCTGCTTCTGTCTTTTGGAAGGTAAAATTAGATAACAAAATAATCTATTTCCTATGTTAACATCTCTTCAATGAAATCAATAAATCAATAAGGAAAGAAATGAGAAACATTTTTCTCAATGTAATATGTCTAATTTAGCTGATGCTAGAAAAAAATAGTATCTTTTGTAAATACTCTTGAAAACTATTTTGAATCTATAACCATCTATTACAACTAAACTACTTTAAATTAAACATTTCTTAAGAATGAAATATTCTTAATTTGGTCTTTACTTTTACTGTTGTGTGTTTTGAAAAATAGATTATTTAGAATCTAGTTATGTTGCACTTCAGTCTTTAAATAATTAACCTAGTATATACATAACAATATATGAAGTTTTCCATGGTCAGCTTAACATCAATAACAACATTTATTAAAAAGGCTAAAATAATTTCTGGTGGTATTATCTGTACATTAAAATTGTGTTTATTCACAATCTTTCACTTTTCACATTCTGGGCAAGCAGTAGTCATGTATCCTAGCAAAAAAATATTACATATGTGCATAAGTATGGTCAGTAGCATATGCCTTTTAAAAAATATCAAACATGCAAAGAAACAAAAATAAGTCCAAAATATCTGTATTACATCCAGAAATGCCAATTTTGCAACCAATATTTCTTATCCATAACTATGGCACCCTAAGGATACCTGCATACATGCAAATGGTTCTCTGGGATCAGTAATGCAGCAGGGATTGCTTTTTCCTTCCAGTAACATATACCTAAAACCAGTTTATTGCATTTGGCAATTAAATCTCATTGTCAACCAATATAATTCATTTAATTTGAAATCAAGTGAAAAATTGATTTAAATTGTTTTATTAAAACAAATTAATGGCAATTCTTTTATAAAAACCAATAGGAATTGCTGCTGAGCACGCCAAAAGACCTGGCCGGCAAATGTTGCACCGGCAAGTTGTCTGCAGCGAAGGCGAGTTGGCAGTAACTTTGTATCCCTGCTGCCCAAGTACACCATCTCAACTAGGTAAGTAAGAGAGGACAAGGAGTGGGAGGTGGATTCTGTGGAGTCCATGTGCACTCCTTCCTTGTGCTCACCCGTGACAGCCAGGCTGGTGGCCTACCCAGTGGGGACCTACGCCACCATCACCTCGCCCTGCATGCCTAAGTGGCTGCCCTGCATTGTCTGGCCCGCACCACCTCCGCCGCATGCCCCGCACAGCCCCGCCATATAGAGCGGGCCCTGCTGCTCCCACAGCACCAGCCGCACCATATCTGGCCCCGGGGGAAAGCCCGCGACCAACATCCCTCTCACCCGTGACTGCAGCTGCGCCCCCCCTGCCCCCCCGCCTCCTGCGCCCGCCAAGATGAGAGTTCCAGCACCTTTTTTTTTTTAGAAAAAAAGCCCTGCTACTACTACTACTACTCCCTCAGAGCACTAGCCAAAGATGGAGAAAATTAGGAAATAGTTATTTAGATGAATGGCAGTGGAAATAGATATTAACATGTTTGCTTTTACTGTGGAAGCAGATATTAACATGTTTGTTTTGACTTCTTAATTTCTTCATGTAGTTTGATTTTTAAAAGGATCTTCTGCATATATCCATGTCTCACAAAAGAGAGGAATCATTTAAAAATCCCCTTCTCTCACAAATGGAAACCAATGAGTTCTAGTCCTACCATAGACAAAAAAGCTTTCTTTCAGCCCAACCCACCTCACAGGGTTGTTGCTGTGGGAAAAATAGGAAGAAGAAAGAATATTAGGTATGTTTGCTCTCTTGTAGTACTTATAAAATAATAATGTTGGGATAAAATTATAATACATAAATCAATGTGGGTTGCAGGAAAATACTCATGCTGCAATAGCACTGGAAATGAAATGTAAACCTTAATGGAACAACTTATGTAGTGATCATGACAGTATCAATCAAACAAAGACATATTTTGGCCTTGTGTCTCCGAGCATTACCTTCACATATCATGTGTTGTTAGCTTCATTCCTTTCCACATATCACTCATCTTTAAGTAGCAGTGCATATGAAACTCAATACTTTTGCCAACCATCTGGCTGCTGAAATATCCGTTAATAGCAATAGTGGAATCTGAGCTGTGGCAAGCATCCATCACAAATCTGGTGGGACCAAAATTTCAATCTTGCCTTCATAAAGGATGCTGCTGTCCATATCTGTTATTGTCAGCAAAAGCACTGCAGCTAATAACCTATTTAGTGTCCATCAGATAAAGATTGCCTTAAGTGGATTGAGACAGGTGTCTGAAATATGACCAAAGCTTATTATATTAGAAAAATTTAAGCTGAACTAAGTACTTTAAATAAAGTAGTCAGCCCAGAAGCAGATTGATTTTTCATCTTTAGCTTTGTTTCCCTTCTTTTTATTGGATTGGCTCAAGATATATAGCATCTTTCATGGTATATCCAGCACAGATTTACAAATATCAAATTCTGTCCTTAAAATAACTACTGTGAAGATCTAATCACATGGTAACCCAAATTGCACACTGCATTATGCTTTCTGTGTGTAAAATTTGAATTAAATCCTTGGTGCACCATTTGGATTGACTCAGACTAATTTTTTTCTGCATTTTTTTAAATACATATACATCCACACATATTCAGAACCTTAACTGGAAAAGTATTGGCTTAGCATGATGTACTAAGACTAGAAAAAGACTGCAATTTATTTACATCCTGATGTCCTATTTTGGATTTGTCACAGATGGTCCAAAAATATCTTGCTACTACCAATGTTTTTAGGAAAATGAAATCGGCATCTCATCTCCAGCAATTCAGGAACACTTAGGGATATTGCACTCTACAAACAGTTATTTGTGGTTTTTGAAATACCTGGTGCTTGCATTAATAAGTTGGGAGACCAAATGACATATGTTACCTTGAGCAAAACTAATTTAGAACAAGAATGGCTTAAGATTTTTGGCAGAAGCTTTCCAAGATATTTGGATTACTTGTCTGACATCCAGTGATCTAAAAATGACATTCACATATGAGATATAGTCTCCTATAAAATTATAACACCTCTGTGGGATTAGGATTAACTGGACCCATAGCAGTCTGGATTCCTTCCTTGATATAGGATCTAAACCATATTGATTATGCAATAGTGGTGAATATCTGTAGCTAAGGTATAGGAAAAGGGTGAAGGTTTGTTGTTCAAACTTGTGGGATGGCTTGCAAACATTTCATTACCAGCCTAGGTAACATCTTCAGTGAAGTTTAAGGGATGTCTGTGCCAGTGCTCTCCTGTTTATAAGGGCTTCAGAGTGATTGTGTTTTGTGATGGGTCAGGTGTGCATCATCAGTGAGAGACTTGTGATGGATCTTGTGATGGAGAAGTTACATCAGGTCAGGGTCATTGGAAGGTGAATGGGGGAGGGGGCTTGTGTGGGTTGGTGGAGGGTCAGTCAGTGCTGTCTCTGGTTGACTGTGTGGTTGATTTGGATTCTGAGGCGTTTGTAGGCTGGTTCTAGGTCAATGTATCTGTTGATGGAATTGCTTGTGGAGTGCCAGGTTTGGGTGAACTCACAAACATGGCAGGTGGTAGTGTGGTCAATGATTTTAGTGTTGCTCCAGTCAAACTGGTGTTGTTTGGTGTCAGTGTGGGTATTGGTTATTCTCATTTATAGCCTCTAACAGGACATCTAGTGGTAGGTGCATGAACATTTTCATCCTGCTGGACCTCTTTGCTATCTTTGATACTGTCAACAAGTACTCTTCTGTACCACTTATAAAGATTGAGAAATGGTGGCATCATATTATCATGGGAGGGCCCAATAAGACATTGCAGGTGGAGAGATCAAGCCTTTGGGTGTTCAATTATTGGATACCTCAGAGCTCAGTCCTTTCCTTTGTTCTTCATCTACATGAAGTTGTTGGAAGAGGCCACCCATCAGTTTGGGGTGAGGTATCATCAGTATGATGAAATCCAGTTATTTAGCTCTGTCCCAAGCCAAACGGAGACTGAACAAAAGTTAGAAACTAGATGGTGAATAACAAGTTCATATTCAACAAGATGAAGTGGCTCTTTATCCAGAAACCTTATGATTCCATTACTAACTGTGACTCTCAACAGGTTATGCTTTCCTGAAGAGATCAGGCATGCAATCAGTTCATGCTGTAGTCATGGCTCCTACTAGATCATCAGATGGTGGCAGGGGCCACAAAGTTCTTTGCTCAGCTCTAATTAGTGTAAAGTTGTCACCCTACCTTGAATAGATTGCTGTGAGAACAGTCGCCCATGAGCTGATCATTTTTACATAAATTATAATTTGTTTTATACATGAAGACCACTTTAAAAGCTTCAACTGGTACAAAATTCAGTGGATCATGAGCTTAGCTTTTCTGGAAGGTTTTGAGACTGATTGATAGAATAATTGTAATCAGAAAACTTTAACTATTGATGTTTTATCATTGTGAATTATTTTATATTACAAAATTGTTTTATTGTAACATATCTGTCTGTCACCTAGAGTTCCTACCAACTCAGATTTGAGGCACTTTGACTGGAATTAACTTTCTGTCTGGCTGAAAAAAATCAATTTCATGGGATAAACAAGTCAATAGAGTATTTGAATTAAACAAATGAGGAATTCTTGGCTTAAATCTCAGGCACTCAGTGGAGATGATACTCAGAAAAGAATTGTCTTTTCTGAGTATTGACATGTGGCTGATTCTTGCACTTATGACTATTGCAGCATCCTCATAGACACATGATCAAAATTTGAGCATTTGGCAACTGGCATGTATTTGACCCATCCCAGGGTTTTGTGATTGCTATCTGCAGCCTTCCCAACCACCTTCAGTCCACACAATTCACTTAACTGCAGTGATTTGCTTAAAAACGGTGGCAAAAAAGTCATAACATTAGATATGAATCACTTACCAATCACCTTGCTTAACAACAGAAAGGTTGGTCTCAACTGTGGTTGTAAGTGAAGGACTACCTGTACTTCTAGATGTCATGAAATCAGAACCTTCAGAAGGAAGGGCTGGTGAAGTCAATAAACAGAAGTTAGGCAAACAGTGAGTTTAAAAATACAAAAATCCCAGTATCGGAGTATGGTAAAGCAGAAGAGAGGAAGAGAGCAAAAAGGAAGAAGAGAAAGCAAGGGGCTTTTCCTCCTGCAGCTCTTCATTCAAGTAGAATTTTACTCTCTAAAGCAGGGGTATCAAACTCGCCGCATCACATGACATGTCGTGACGTATCATGACCTTTTTGCCATTGCTGGCAAGAGAGTGGGCGTGGTTTCGCTATGATGCATCCAGCCCGTGAGCCAGCAGTTTGACACCCCTGTTCTAAAGCTACCAGACAAGATGGAAACTTGAATGGGGAGGCAAAGAATTTGGAGCAATGTAGCCTATTTTAGAGATGGGGAAAGAGAGCAATGAGGCTGGAAGTTTAATCTGTGAGGAAATTGTCCAGTTTTTTAGCTTCAGAGAATTAAAGTTTGAAGAATCAGATGGAAGAGAAGGAGATCAAATGTAAATGGGCCAGATGAATTAGAGTTTGGATTGAGGCAGAAGGTTGTAGCAGTCAGAGGAGTAGTTTCCTAAGACTTTCTTCAGTGAGTACATTTGCCGAGAGAGGAAGGAAGGAGGGGAATTGGGCTTTTAACCAGTGATGGATTGATTATGTGCCATCAAATCAGTGTCAGCTCTTAGCAACCACATAGACAATATTCATGATGATTTGTCTGTAACTGCAACTTGAGGAGATTTTAAGTTTGTTGTATGTGACAGAAGATAGTTTCAGGGAGAGAAAGTGTACCTAAAGAACGCTAGGAGATTCATCCCCAAAGAATTCTTTAATATTACAGTGGTAACCTGTGTTATGTTCTTCATATGGCAGAGTCTTTTTTAAAATCAGTTTTGTAGGAACTGAAGGAGATCCTACTTGAGAGATTCTCTGGGAGAAATCACCTCTTGAATTCACCCAACTGTAGGCAAGTAAAGCACATGTAAGAAGGGGTGTCCCTTTGGTGGGGTGATCTGCCTTGCTGCTGAGAAAGCCTGGGGTTAGAATTTGCTCATCCCTCATGGAATAGTTGACTGGCTAGTTCAGGGGTAGGCAACCTTGGCTCTTTTATGACTCGTGGACTTCAACTCCCAGAATTCCTGAGCCAGCATGGCTCAGGAGTTGAAGTCCACGAGTCATAAAAGAGCCAAGGTTGCCTACCCCTGGGCTAGTTTAATGATAACTAGGTTCAATCGACATATATGGTTGTTTTCCTGAGATCGAGACTATTTAATTAATGGAGGAAGCATGTTATTCTTTTTATTTAATCAGTGGAGGAATTATATCAAGTTTCAGGCTCTGATTGGTCTGCAGTTCTCCATGTCATCTGCTTCTTCTAGAACAAAATGTATTCTTGGGCTACAATGATGTCCATGGGAAAGAAGAAATAGAAGGGCTGGGTCAAATTTAAATCCAATAAAAAAAATCCAAACTTGGGTACAGACATAGTACTTAGTCATACAGAATTTGAATACTAAATCAGGAAATTTGCCATGAAGAGAACTGAAAACTTGCATTTTAAATCATTTTCCCCTGTACAGAAAGGGGAAAAATATGGTATGGTTATATATAATATATATTTTGGCCTATGATCAACTTGGAGCTTTTAAGAGTTTATTTGGAGAACACTGCATTACCTGTTTTTAATTATCCCCTTGCTTTTATTACTGCATTATTTTTATTTTATTTTGCTCAGTTGAAATGTTTTGGCTATCTAGAATTGTAATCCCTGATTACCTATTATTATTACATATTTTTTTTAAAAAAATATTGTATTTTGTTATACAATAAAAGCATAACAATTAAAAGAGAAGAAAAAAAAACCAATTATAACTTTTACTCTTCTTTCTATCAAGTAGTTGCTATCTTTCCCCTCTCCCTCTATTTTTCTTTTTCCTTTATAATTCTATTCCCCTTCCTTTTAACCATTTTTGGTCCTCAAATCCATAAATTATCAATTCAATCTTTTCTTCTCTCAACAAAACGTCCATACGAGGTTTCCAGTCTTTCAAATAAGTCTTTATCATTTTTTTTCTGACCAAAATTGTCCTCAAGCTCTTTCTAGTTTATAATCAAATATTCCACTGTGAATATTCTTCTTCCATCATTGTACATATAACAATCTTGCACAGTTAGCATATACACTATTAATTTCTCATATTTCTTTTCTAGTTCATAGAAAAGAACTATGTTCTAGTTTTAGTTCCTAAAACCCACATAAAAACAATCATTATGATAGTCCTCAATATTTTTTCCCATCAAAGTATTGATTTCAATCCAAAATTTATTTCTTTTTTTTTCAGAGACTCACCATGCATGATAGAAAGTCCTCAGAACATTAATTCTTGATTATCTAGGATCTCCCATTAATAATGGAAAATATAATGTGATAAAGAAACAGAGAATACTGTTCCTCCAAGCAGCCAAATGGGAATGATAAGCACCCTTTGGAGGATTTTGAATACACCCAAGCCTCATTTTGTTTCCACAAAATTCATATCTGCTATATCAGCCTTGCTGAGGTTTGGGGTATAGAATTTTGATGGTATCAATTTCCAGCACCCTCAAGCAAAACCTGACATGTTTCCTGTAATGATATGAAGCTTTTCAAAATAATGTCTTCACTTGCATTCCTAGGAAAACAGGATTTCTTTTCATTCAGGCCTGATAAATCTGACTCTTTACCAGAATTGGATTCAATGCTGCTTTACAGCCAGTGTAATCAATCACTTAAGGGATGAGCCAGTTGTATTACCTTGTGAGACAGCACCAGCATCTCAAAGCTAGACACTATGCTAATAAAATAAACAATGAGAAACACAGGAAAGCAAAGCGGACCAAAATTGGTTGCTTCAGCCTGTAATCAAACCTGACCATCAAGAAAAAATCAGTTCACAGTCAAGGTACCAAGTGCAGGGCTTATGTATTGAGGACCTAATACTGCTTTATTACACATGATCTGGAACATCCTTTTTCAATTGGCAGTGACAGAATGAAACCAGTCATGGTAAGAAGCAGCTGATATGCAGGCGAAGCAAGACTATATGAGAGGAATGCTTCCTATGTCAGATTAGAAGCTTTCACTATTATATCTGTGTTGTGTCCACCTTACTGTTTCAGTCCCCTCTTCTTAAATTGAAGAATTTCTTTGAAAGGCTGTGCTTCCACTGAGAACAATAAATGAATGTCTGCAAGAATACATTTTAAAGTGCATGAATAGATATGTGTTTTCAAGGACTGGCTCAAAATCTTGATATAAAAGTAATGTAACTTGTACTTTTTAAAGGCCAATTGGCTTCCTTTTTTCATCTAAACACATGTTTGAAAAATGCCAGTATGCATCATTAAAACGTTTGGCCAAACCTTATATGAGCATTGTCCTAATTATCTAGGTATTGTTGAAAGAAAAATCTTCATCAGGGTCCAGTCCAAGCTGGGAATAAACAAAATGGAGACTGCTTTAGAAAGAAGGTTCTAGTTTATTGAAGAGCAGAGCCAGACAGAAATGTGGCTCTGGGAAAGCTGACCACATGTTGCTGGGAGTGGTGGGTTTTTAAACCTTCTTGGGCTTTTGTGTTTCAGGTTGTTTCCTGTTCCTGTGGCATGAACTTTTGCCTGAGCTTTTGAGCATGTCCTTTTGGATTTCTGAGGGTGGTGGGTTAATCCTATTATGTCCTAAAGGTCATGTCTTGCATTCCTGGGGCTGTGGCTGATGGCTTACTTCCTGTGTTGGATTTTTTGGGGTGAGGGGTTGCTGGTTCTAATCCTATCATTCTGCTATTGCTAGCTATTGGTTTTGCTGCAAGGGATTTAAAAGATCCTGTCTTGAATGGGTTTCTGCAGGCATATTTGCTCATGAATGGGGCCTCAGACCTCCTGAATGTTATTATTAAATCTGCATTTCTACAAACCTGGCCTCTGCCTAGTATCTGCTTGGGGCTGTTAAGAAAAACTGGGCCTGCTTTTCTGCCTTTAAGATCCTTTGAGGAAATATAATATTCTGCCTTTTTTAATATTCCCCAATGCAAGCTTGATGCTGGCTTATTGTGTTGGGGAAGTAATTATGCCATTTTCTATTTACAAAAGGCAATTGACCAATTCCAGATTGTCTTATATTGTACACTTACATTACACTCAAACAAAGCTCATTTCCCCACTGATTGAATAAATATTTAATAAATACATCAATAGGTTTTCTGTTTGATCTTTCCTCAGTCTGGCCAGTTAGGCCTCTCAATGATCTTAAATGCTCTCCAATCAAGTCTATGCATTTTGTTGCTACACAACTTATTCTCTTTCCTTCCATTTGTTCTAGCATTATGCACTTTTCAAAGGAGCTGAGTCTTTTATATAATGTGTTTAAAATATGAGAATTGGAGCCTGGTGATTTTTGCCTCAAGTGAAATCTCTAACTGATTTGTTCTATGATCCTTTTGCTTGTTTTCCATGATATTCTCAGGAGTCTTCCCTACTCCCCAAAGTTCAAAAACATCAATGCTCTTTCTATCCTGCTTCTTCAAAGTTCAAGTTTTGCACTCATAGACTATCACAGGGAAAATCATTGTGTGGTTCTGATATTTGTAGGTATAGGCCCATCATGACATCTAAATATTTTTGTACTAGTCAATGACATATTTTATTTCCCGTTGGGAGTCAGTCCTAAAAAATCAGAAGTTATCCACCCATTCAGTATCTTCACTGTACATTCTAAGTTGGTTCTAATTTGGTCTTTTTTACATTTAATCATTTTTTATTGTGCTCTTTGACTTTTATTACTAGAGCTTGCAGATTATTTACATTTTCAGATATCATTGAAATTGAAATAGCATTTATTTAAGGTCAGCAAGTGAGCCAACATTTCTTCTAATTTCTGACATGTCAAATACAGGGGGAAAATGGTTTCTGCAGCTTCTCTCAAACTAAGTACAAATTTGTGTGCCACAATACAAATGTAAAATAATCATGTCATCCATACCCAGACATTACAACTCTTCCTATTGTGTTCTAATTATTGATAATTGCAATCATTATTTTGTAAGCATTTAAAATTTCTCTCTTTTTTAGATTTTGTATTAAAATATATATATTTCTCTCTTTTTTAGATTTTGTATTAATATATATATATATATATATATATATATATATATATATATATATATATATATATATTAATACAAAATCTAAAAAAGAGAGAAATATATATATTTTAATACAAAATCTAAAAAAGAGAGAAATTTTAAATGCTTACAAAATATATATATAACAACAAGTGAAGCCTTATGCAAATAGCATTTAAACAGTCTCCTCTCTTTCATTTTCCCCCTATACTTTCATTATTCTCTGGATGTATTCTGAACCTGGTTAGATATAAATGATGATTCATTTCAAAATTGAATATTTTATTAAGTTAACAACAATTGTGGACATTGTGAGGCTCAAACCTAACAGATATTAATTAAAGCTTTTTTGAGGGGAGAAAAGAAAGTCAAGCTTTTTTGAAGTGAAAGGGCTCCCAGTGTTCTATGTTCATCCCTCCAAGCAATATCTTCCTGCCATATGGAAGCAACATAAGAAAACTTATTTATTTATTAAATTTATTTGCTGCCTACCTCACCGTGGGGATATTCTAAAGAACTTGCTAACTACTCTCTTTCCAGACTCCCTCTTTCTCTTTTTTTCCACACATACTCACACTCATTCCTTTCATTTAATTCTCTCTTGATAGGCCCAGAAATTGGGCAGGAGGATCAAGTGAAGTGAAACAGGAGAGGTACAGGGGAATAGTCTCTTGGAAAGAGACTTTCTTGGTTTCTCTGTGTCAATTGCCATCCTAATATACCAAAATACACTTCCTCTTCTGAAATGAATCAGTCACACTGTGAAAGCTGTATGGAAATAATATTTGAAATAGAAATTCCTTATTCCTATTTGAGTGTCCTTCATCAATTTATTTTCCAAAGCACCTGAAGGCAGGACAAGAAACAATGGATGGAAACTAATCAAGGAGAGAAGCAACCTAGAATTAAGGAGAAACTTCCTAACAGTAATGACAACCATTGGAACAGCTTTTGCTTTCAGAAATTGTAGGTGCTTTGTCACTGGAGGTTTTTTTTTAAATAATATTTTATTAATTTTCTCATTTTACAATTGAGTATTTAAAAAGCAATGTGATGATTGGGTTAATCAACAGTTCAATAGCATACATAAATCTTTAGTATAAACCTCATGTTACAACATCAGATATTTCCTCTCTTTTTCCCTTAATATCTACTATCTCATATTAAGCTAATACAGTTCTTATTATTATCAACTGAATAAAAACATCTTTGTTACAATTATCAATAGTTTAGCTTATACATATCTTAATTGCATTTGCATTTGATCCGTATATATAATTTATGTCCTGTTATGGCTTTTTCCCTCAAGCTTTAATTTCCCATCAATATTCAAATTAACATTTGTTATTTATGGTTTTCAAGTGTTTTATATTTAGGTGACCAAAGTTTCCCTTATCTCAACTTCTTCCTTTTCCCCTTTTCATAACAAAGTCTAATATTCTAAATACACAATTTATCTATTTGATTATAGTCTTGTTCTGTTTTCTAAAAGCTATCAATTTTTTTCCCATGTTAAACCATCTAATTAATAATACCGTATCCACTCCAATAAGCCCAAACCATTATAAGTGTTATCTGGGTTAACCAATAGTTAGTAATATACATAAATATCTCAAATTGGGCAAACAAAATTCTTATTTTCAACTAAATAAAAACATTCTTGTTACATTTATCAATACTTTTTAGCCTATACATAAACTTTAAATTCCCATCAATATTCAAAGAAAAAGAAAAAAAAACAGAAAAAAACACACTGTTATTTATGATTTCTAAATATTTTATGTTAGGTGATCAAAATTTCCCTTATCTCAACTTCTCCCTTTTTCCTTTTTCATACCAAAGCCTAATAGTCTTGTTACACATCATAGCTATTCAATTATAATGTTACTTTATTTTCTAAATTTTTCCTGGTCTTCGTCCATATTCTCTTAAAAGTATGTTAAGTTGCAGACTTTAGAATCAAACATTAAAAATAGTTTTTTGTCTTTTGTAGCTGGGTATGGGACATCTATTTCATGTGTTATAGGTGGTCTTTATAGCAGAAGTTGTTTGTCAAGTAAAAGTTTATATTCCAAGGTGTTCCATCATCTCATATAATGGCATATGCTTCTCATGTAAAGAAACAGGAAAGCAATTCCCCAAGTATAGCTCTGAGAGTCAGTAAAAGTTTACATTCATAGTTCCAACAGGCTAGATATGCCGCCCAGAAGTTTCTTCTTTGCAGCTGGGTATTTCACAGGTGGTAGCTGTCAAGGTCAAATAAATTTGATGTAAAGTCTGGGCTTCAAGCCAAGTCTCTTTTAAGCAATAACAAATTGAAATACCATACTTCGCCACAAGATGTCACTGATGCTGTTTTAAGTTTTTTAAATTCAAAATTTATATGGTGTTTTTTTCAAGTCTTATTTTTTAAAAAAAAATAAAAAACAAACGTCTCCAATGAGAAAAGGAACACTTTTAGTCCCCAAGTTTCAAAAGCATATAGATCCAATTAGATTAAAATTGTTCTTATAGTTGCTCTGTTTCCTCTGGGTAGTTAGTCACCGCTTTTCTTAGAGGGTGGGGTAAAAATCCCTTTCCCTCTCTCCTCACAGGGGGAAAATACTTTAGGCAGCTTTTATAGGAAAAAAAAAATACTTAAAGTCTTAAAGAGAGGATCAGATTTGACCCAGTTTCATCTGCATTGCTTTAAAGGTGCTTGGTGGTGATTCTGACTTCGGCTGTCAGCAGCTTAGTGACGAGCCAAATTGCCATGGCTGGTCTTTCCCCTACCAGTTTGGAGGGCTTCCCCAGATCAAATGGAAGGGCCATTGCCCTCTCGTGATCGAGTGGGTGTCCCCTCCTTGCTCATTGCCCTTTTGATCCTTTCCATGGTCACCCAGCGGAACAAATTTGGATGCGGAAGATGGAGCTTGCCTTCCTGCATCTGCAGGTGCAGCGATGGCCTTTACTGGAGGTTTTTAAGAAGAGACTGGACAGCCACTTGTCTGAAATGACATAGGAACTCCTGCTTGAGCAGGGAGCTGGACTAGAAGACCTCCAAGGTCCCTTCCAGCTCTATTCTGATTGATTGATTGATTGAGTCTGAACCTTTGGTATACCGAAAACAATGGGAAACCCAAGTGACATGACATCAACCCATTTTTTTGCAAGACCATTTTAGAGCAGTACATCAATGAATAAAAAAATGTAGTTCAGGGATTTACTTATGCTTTTTATTTTTATTTTTATTCTTTCCCTTTTTCTTTTGGCATTCTTTTTAGAAGTTTGAACTGTTATGATTATCTTTATGTTTAGAAATTCCTCAACCCTCTCTCCCTATTACCAGATTTATCTTTAAATGCATGAAATGTTTAAAACATTTATTTAATGAACCAATATCATCCTCAGCAGTTAGTCCCCCCCTTTTTTTAATAACCTCCTACAGCCTGTTGACTTAGCAACTGTCATCATGGATGGTTTTAAATACCTTTCCTCCAATAAATAAAAAGGGAACATGCATCATTTATCTTTATAAAATATACTCATGGAGCACTTTTAATCATTATATTTTATAGTCTAAATCAGTATTCATTTGTATTTTCTCCCATATGCTTCAGCAACTTATACATTTTTTTCTCTGCCTGCATGATTGTAATTAGAAAGTGACTTATGAAACTACACTACAAACAATTACACCCACCTGCTTTTGTAACCAACACAAAAGTTGAGACAATAATAACACAATGTCAAAACAGTTAGGATTCTTTGTGCAATTATTCTCAGTATCTTCTAATAGACAGGTATGTAATTCTGGTTATGTTATTTTCAAGACATTTACAGAAAGCGATTAAATGCATATGTATCCCCTTTCAGAAGTTTTCATTCAAGCCATGACATGTTCATTCAAGGATATTTTCATGTATTTTTTTTCTATTCCTCTTCCTCTGAAGCTATATATTTAAATAGCAAAGTAGTTTCTCTACTTTTCAGATAGCCGAAGCTGTCCTTCATGGAAAAGTGTCTTCTAAAAGAGTTTATGAACTAGTCTAACAAATTGATCCTGTTCATACACAACTGAAGCAGTCCAGGCTGCCACCATATCCATGTCTTCATGACACAGCAGAGAGTTTTTTGGGGGTAATCAAAGATACCCTCCACACCTTTTATCCAATCACCTGGGTTTTGGATTTTCCCTTGTCATTGAGGGCAAAATATATCATCTTTTCTTTCATTGCTGTATCCAATGAAGACTTTGTTATCCTCTTTGCTCAGTGGCTAATCAGAATTTTTTATTCCAACTCCATCCCTTCTACCTATCAAAATTCTTTCTGTGATCATAAGGCTAACATTGCTTGGGATTCATTTATTTTCTCACCTGGGGGTGGGGCAGAACTAGCGACAATATGGCATAATATCTGAGGAATGCGGAATGGCGACTGTTATTTCCTATGAATTGCATTATGGTGCAATCTAAATTTGTATGTAATATTTTTGCAGTAATATTATATTGCTTATTTGACTCTGCTTCCTTGTGGAAGACTTTGCATTTTTCTTTGTTAGATATCATTCTGTTATTTTCAGCCCACTTTTAACCAGAATTTTATTTCTGTCTTCCAGGGTGTTATTTATCTTACTAACAAAGACCTAACAGTGAAATTTGTGACACCTTATTTTATACCTCACATCATTTTCATAAAGAAGCACTGAAAGGAACTTTGCATACTATTTTGAATCAATTGTGTACTCTTTTAGCTGTCATACTGTATTTAGCAATCTTGCTAATCCTAACAGGATGGGGCACTCATTTCAACCTCTTCGGGATTCCATTTAAAGACTTTCTTATCTACCTTATTATGCTTCACCTGAACACATGTTTACCAGTCCTTGTCAGTGTAACCCATTCCACACTAAAAATCATTTTTTGCATATTTCTCCAAATTACATAATTTGTGTTGCCACTCATTTGTCTGCAGGCTTCTTCCCCCCCCCCCCCATATGGTCTCCTTCCACAGACTAGAAGTATGGATGACAAAACCACTGAGCCTCCACTATCTTGAAGGTCCTTTTTACATCTTCAAAATCCATAATCATACTGTATGGTTGTATTTGCTCATACTGTAGGTGGGTAAGCAAGTTGTCTGTGTACTTCATAAAGTGTCAAAGTTATAATCCTGTTCATTGGTCCAATCAAACCACACAGTTCACAAGCTGATATGTCTTATCAGAAGATATTCATTTCAGTGCCTCTTCCTTTTAGTTGTCACTCACATCCCCTGGGCCAGGGGTAGGCAACCTCGGCTCTTTTATGACTCATGGACTTCAACTCCCAGAATTCCTGAGTCAGCTATGCTGACTCAGGAATTCTGGGAGTTTTTTTTTTTTTTAAATTCCATTTATATCCCGCCCTTCTCCGAAGACTCAGGGCGGCTTACAAGCTTAGCAGTAGTCTTCATTCTATGTATATGCCTGCTTATTAGGGCTTTCACACACCCCCAAGCGGCATTATTACAAAGTCAGCTTAATTGCCCCCAACAATCTGGGTCCTCATTTTACCTACCTCGGAAGGATGGAAGGCTGAGTCAACCTTGAGCCTGGTGGGATGCGAACCTGCACTAATTGCAGGCAGCTGGTGTTACTTAAGGAGGCATTAGCCCACTGCTCCACCAAGTTGAAGTCCATGAGTCATAAAAGAGCCGAGGTTGCCTACCCCTGGCCTAGGCTTTCTCTTTTGCTTGGCTCTCCTCTTTATAATAATAATAATAATAAAGTTGGAAGGGACCTTGGAGATCATCTCGTCCATCCCCTTGCTCAGGCAGGAAAACTTATACCATTTCAGACAAATGGCTGTCAGCCTCTTCTTAAAAACTTCCTGTGTTGGAGCATTCACAAGAATTGCTGCTTCATTCTGTTCCTGTTGTAGCACTTCCTTCACCAGATAGGAGAGCAAAGTTCTGTTCTACTTTCCTTATTAGCTCACTCAGGGACTTTTTGGATTTCTTCTACCTAGAAAAGTTCCCTATACAGATATTATTTCACCAACATTGTACACTCTACTTTTCCCACAATAACATTAAACACTTCCAATAAATAAATAGCTCTTTCCTGATATCAGAAAAGGTCAATAAAATCCTTATGAATTATCAAAATGGTGTATGCTTATTTCTAAGATCAAGCTAGATACACAGAAATCACATTGCTGCTCCTGCCTCGTTTGAACATAGTTGATGAGCTCCAGACGTCTACCCAAAAATTATTATAGGGAATCTAATTTATTTAAAAATGAAAAGAAATTTCCAGGAAAAATTTTTACATTAATTCACATTTCCAGAAAAGAATCATGGTCACAAAACTGTGGCTCCAATTTCTACCTCTTATTACATTCTGTACTTATGCATATACTGTATAGGGAAAACATTTTAAAAAACAACTTACTGTATATCAGCTTGTAGCATAGCAGCCTATGCTAAATAAGAATTCACAAGGCAATATGGACTCTTTTCACCTAGGAAAATCTTGTTTATCCCACTGCACAGTCCCTCCAGCTGAACTTCTCTCTGGTTTATGTACAAACCTAATGAAGCTATTTGTCATTTGATAAGTTTGCAGCTCACAAATGTTACAGTGCTCTTTCTTCTTTATGTTCCTTGAGTTGCAAAGTCCAATGTCTAATATTTTTGTCATCTCTACTATCAAGGTTTCTAAGACAGACAGAGACACTGAGAGAGACAGGATAGTAGATGGGAAAACAAAAACAAAAACAAAACCCTGACCTCAAATGTTTTCCAAGATAGAAAGGATGGGGTGATGAGACATAAAATGTCAGATAATCTTCTTTTTAATTCATCCAACATAGTTTATGATCTTTGGCTTAGCTAGGAAAGTTTCTGTCATATGGCATTTCTATAGTAATGAATAGCTTCAAGGGTCTTGTATCTGCAGAGCCTTGAAGCTATACATTTTGGGGCTGTATCCATCAAATGTGAATGTAGCATCCCAGTACAAGCAGCCTCTGAGGGCTCATTAGCAGTGTAATTTCAACTCCAACTGACTATTTATTTCCTAGCAAGTGGATCACTGGTCTGTAAATAGGTATGGCTATCAAAATAAATCTTAGGTTCTGTAATTGAGCAGGAAAAAGAAGGTAAAAGAGGAGTTGTTGCTCAAGGGGTTCTACATTTCCCCCTGGCTGAAACCATAGGTGTGGCAGACATACACCTGTTGAACAAGGGGCAAAGGCCTACATGACAGGCTATGCCACTGCTGCCACGGACGACTGAGGGCCTAGTTGCCACCAAAAGATGCAAAAATATAGGACTGATACCAGGAGTTAGTACTGTTAGACACTTGCTGAGAATCAGATTCTAAAAATGGTCTCTTTTATTTCTGGAGCTCCTTGATCTGTTCCTTGAAGATGCAGTTACTCCTCATTCCTCAGTACTCTCTGAGGAATGATATTTCAGTTCTAAAGGTAGTCAAAAGTGGCTCAATTAAGTGGCTTAATTAAATTCTATATTATAACTATGTTATGAAGCAACTGCTCAAATACAGAGCTTCTGTTCTGATCTGGAATAGGAAAAAAATAATACCAGGCAAATCAGCAGCATCCAACAGGAGGAGTTGGGCTGGACTGGAGAAAGCTGGTAAATGCACAATAGTGACAACAAGTATGGAAGTTCCACCAACCCCAATAAAGAGTTAGCATGTGGATGTACACCGTAAATACAGCTTAATGGTTAAATGTAAGGTTCTGTATTTAGGCAAGAAAAACCGAATGAACAGGTATAGTATAGGTGATAACTTGCTCAACAGTAGAGAGGGATCTCAGAGTCCTAGCTGACAATCAATTAAATATGAACCAGCCATGTGCTGCAGCTGCCAAAAAAGCGAACACAGTGCTAGGTTGCATTAACAGAAGGATAGAATCAAGATCACGTGAAGTGTTAATGCCACTTTAGAATGCCTTGCTAAGGCCACACTTGGAATACTGCATCCAGTTTTGGTCACTATGATGTAAAAAAAGATGTTGAGACTCTAGTAAGAGTACAGAGAAGAGCAGCTTAAATTTATTCTGTATCTAGAAACAATGATTTTCTGAGCATTCACAACATTATTGTGTTTAATCCATTAGATTTCATTACAACACCTTTGTAAACAAAATTATTCTAATTTAAAAGTAGTAAATTATTTTTACACAGTAGTAAATGTATGAAAATTATCTTTTTGGGAACATAATACCAAAATACAATCTTTACTAAAACTTATTTAAATTTTGCTATTAATAAAAGGAGAAAGATTTCTAATTCTGAATAAATTGATTATCTTATTGGCTTCCTGCTTGGACAGTAACATGATTTATTAACTCAAACTGAACAACATGCTATATATTTCATTTCCTCATTCATATGGTTGTCAATTCTTTGTGAGTCTGAGTGTATAATCAGAAAGAAAAAAAAACATAATGGCTGTGATTGTAGAAAGAATCATTTCATGAAGTTGAATTAATATATATTTAGTATAATTTAATATAAACATTAATAGTATAAATTAGACTTGCTTACTTTACAAGTACTTTAAAATTCTTTTTACTGTACTAACATTTCCATCAAGTGGCATCAAATGTGTCAAATGTATTATAAACCATATTTGATATAATGTACCACCCAGGGACTAAATTTTAAACAGTTACATATATTAATACCAAATGACGGTTTTTTAAAAAAATATTTTCCCATGCAAAAAAGATTCCAGCTAATTCTAATTCTTTACATATTCAGCTGCTGACATATAAACACTTCACTATAGAGCACATAAGGAATATACTGTACATTACATTTATAATTAGAATATATAACTGCTACAGAAATGTGTTACGAAAACTATAACTATAATCTTTGTTTACAGCTAGGACTACTATCTGAATCCATTTAATACCAATTGTTTAAATTTAGCAACATAGGGAACTGTCTAATAGAGAATAAGGATTCTTCCATACAAGGTCTAATGTATCACTCTGAAGTCAGTTTTGGACTTCTTTGTTCATACAATGTCACATAGGTTGGAAGGATGATTTATTTCTAGTTCAGCTGTTATCTGAAACCAGAGTCTTAAATACTTGCTCTATGAAAGTTGTGGGTAGTCTCTTTCTCTGAATTGGAGGAAATTTTGGCTTCACTTCATCTCCTCCTGGCTTCTAGGCTTCCAACATTCTAGCAGATCTTTCAAAAAAGAAAAAAAAAGAGAAGATTGATGGGTTTGCTGTTCTCTTACATAGGAACAAGAATGTCTTAAAACCAGATAAGTACAAAAAGTATGAAGTAAGACTATTGATCAGGCTTAGGGGTACAATCAATTCATTGTATTTCATTGTATTTTTGAGAGATGAAGGGCATTTTAAAATATCATGTCTCAGGTACTTCAATTGACAATAACTGACTGGAATTTCAGGCAGCTGTTTCCCATTATGAATCTTCCCAAATTCCAAAATCTTTGGAATATTTGAGCCATGCTTTGCCTTGAATCTCAGTCTGTTATATCCCATTCTGGCATTATTTTAAAAACCAAATGCACAGGTATAGTATAGGTGGTACCTTGCTCAATAGTAGCAACTGTGAGACTCTAGAAAGAGTACAGAGAAGTGCAACAAAGATGATTAAGGGACTGGAGGCTAAAACATATAAGGAACAGTTGCTGGAATTGGGTATGTCTAGTTTAGTGAAGAGAAGGATGAGGGGGGACATGATAGGAGTGTTCCAATATTTCAAGTATTGCCACAAAGAAGAGGGAGTCAACCTACTCTCCAAAGCACCTGAAGGCAGGACAAGAAGCAACAGATGGAAACTAACCAGAGAAGCAAACTAGAACTAAGGAGAAATTTTCTGTCAGTTAGAACAATTAGTCAGTGGAACACCTGACTCCAGAGGTTGTGAATGCTCCAACACTGGAAGTTTTTAAGAAAAGACTGGCAACCATTTGTCAGAAATGGTATATGTTTTCCTGCCTAAGCAGGGGGTTGGACTAGAAGACCTCCAAGGTCCCTTCCAACTCGATGATGATGATGATGATGATGATGATGATGATGATGATGATGATGATTGTTGTTGTTCTTATCATCATCATCCAAGAGATGAGAATTACAGTTCTTATTTCAGATATTCCTGAGTTATATTTCTCAGTCTTCTGACTTTTGGATATGCTAGCTAGGACAGCAAGAAACTAAACTATACATCAAAAGAATGACAGGTTTCCTACTTTTGAAGCTCTACTTCAGAGTGTTCTAAACATTACATAAACACACACACACACACACACATACACACACTTTGTTCATCAGGTAAAGTACATCAATACTGATTACTAGCATGCTGCAGATGGGAAGTGAGTCTAAACTAGGAATGATTTGGTGTAGTCCATCAAGTAAATTCAAAGGAATGATTTGAATTAAGTATATTAGTTTCTTAATCATTACCTTGCAATATTTTTCAGTATTTTCTCCATTTAACCAAGAAGACAAAATGAATGTAGAACATACAAGCTAGCCCAATAAACTTTTACTGTTTGGAGCAAAGATGGTTAGGCTGGTAAAATTCCACTCTCAGGGTAAAGAGCCTTGAAGATGCCAGCATGAACTGGATTCCAAAAAGCTATTCCTCAGCTGTCAATCCGCCCTCCCAATTTCCCATCATAAAGGTATACAACTTCATTGAACCACTTGTCCCCCCCCCCCTTCCTTCCCTAGTTAATGGCAGAATGCCAGCCAGGCGCAAGCCGAAAGTGATGGATCTGACAACAACATTCCTCACTGTTAATTTTTTTTCCAGAAGCCATATAGCATAAAAGCTTGAAGCATCTTTCTCTGCCTCTGTAAGCATATCTTCCAGAGGTGGTTAGATCATTTTGTGAGCCTGTAGAAGACTGAATTACAGTCTCATTTTCATTCAGAAGCAAAAGAAAGATTCATTGGGACAGAAAGCAAAAGATTAATTTATTAATCTTTTGCTTTCTTATCCAGTTACAGTTCACCAATTTCTGGCAATGTAAAACTCAGAGGTTATCTGAAGCTGAGAAGATTAGTTAATTTTTATATGCTTAAATTACAGGTGTAATTGGGTGAAAATGAGGTCCTGAACATTTTGTAAAAGTCTTCTATTTTTGTGACGTTCTGCATTGCTATATTTTGCAAGCTCAGTAGGTATGCACACTTAATATACACAGCAAATCCACAACATTGGATAAATAAATAATAAACAAACAAACAAACCTCACCTGATTTGAAGTTTCAAAAGTATCTATGTTCATCCATTAAAAATGAAAACTTCTGTATAATATACACAGGTTTTTACCGATCAACATAAGTGTTGTCTTTCTTACAGGTACTCCAGCAAAACATAATCTGAACAAGTAACAAGAGAATTTCGATGGTTTGCTACCTCAGTTATTACTGTACATTATTTTAAATTACTCAAGGGACAACTGGATAAATTCAAAGAATATAGCTGCTTTATGAGAGGTGTGTTTTTTTAAAAAAATGATCTGAAAAATGATATTTAAGTGCTTGGTTGGTGGAGCTTCACAAAGTAAACTTGTCAGAGAAACTAAATAAGTGCTGAATATCGGGCAAAGTTTATTAACATCTTATGTAACAAGTATTTTAAGTGCAAATTAGTTTTTTTTTAATAAATAAGTACTGGTATTTTTACTGATCAGGTAAAAAGCCCAAATCAGGCAAATAAAAATGTGATAATGAGATAGATAGATAGATAGATAGATAGATAGATAGATAGATAGATAGATAGATAGATAGATAGATAGATAGATAGATAGATAGATAGATAGGCAGGCAGGCAGGCAGGCAGGCAGGCAGGCAGGCAGGCAGGCAGGCAGGCTGGCAGAGACATGCAACGTTGCAGTTTTAAGGCTTTAGATCGGGGTCCCCAAGCCCCGGTTCATGCACCAGTAGTGGGCTGCAGCATGCCAGCAACTGGGCCACACAAACAAGCAAAGCTCCATTCATGGAATGCAGGCAGCACACAAAACCATGCACTCTCCGGTCCGTGGAAAAACCTCTCTCCATGGAACCGGTCCCTGGTGCCCAAAAGGTTAAGGACCTCTGCTTTAGATCAAATTGCTTCTCTGACTTCATAAAACTGTATATTTGATATATATGCACTTGCACAGTGTGTATCTGTATTTAATATATAGTCAGAGGCAAAACGTTCTTAATAAATGTCCATCTATCTAGAGAGAGACCAAAAGAACAAAATACTTTTTTAAAAAACATTGCTCCATCTTTGATCACACTGAGAGAGAAGTCAAGAATTAAAATGGTAAAATGATACTGCACAGCATATTCATTAGTTCAGTTTTTGAGGACATTTAGTATAGTACTAATCCTAAACAAATGTGTATTACAGTTTCTGTACATGTTGGATCGTGCAGACTCTATCTGCACTTTCCTTTGTCGGACTGCTGAAAATTTTCCAGATACAAGAGTGCTTTATATTGCATGGATTTATTTCATAGGTCAAAAGCACTGGTATAAATGAAAAAAAAACCTCTGCTGGAGAAATCTGACAGTAACATGGTATGCTATAGGTTACACATAAGACCATCTGTTTAGTTGTGTTTCTTTTCTTTTTTAATTAGAAGTCACAGACATAAATAATTTAATTTCATTTTTATTCTGTTTATTTTTTCCCCCCATTTTTTTCCCCAGACACTATGCATACTGTGCCTAATGGGTAAGTTAGTCCTGACTTTAGGACTTGATTTTAATGCTTAATTTTAGTTTTGGTATGCATAACATAGAGGTGTGGGGAGAACTGAATAATTTGTGTTGGTTAATTGTGAAAAACTGAAGCAAAATGCAAAAGACAGAAGAACTGTAACTAAGTAAAATTATTGCCTGGCTACAAATCTTGCTGCCATGCTTTTAAAACTCCCTAGCTGGAATATTGAGCATGGGGCTGCTCTCAAAGATAATCTATAGGTTTCAATTAACGCGGAATGTGTCTGCAGGAATGTCAGTGAGTGCAATCACATGGGATTATATTATTACTGACTCTAACTCTTTGTGGTTTATTTGACACTGAATTATTTGCTAAAAAGTGGTGTAGCTTATTATTCAAGGCCAACACTGCATGCAACCTAATACCTCAAGAAAGGCCACTTCCAATACCATTTTACTACTTTCAGGATGAGGTGTTATATTATCTAGGGCAGGGGTAGGCAACCTTGGCTCTTTTATGACTTGAGGACTTCAACTCCCAGAATTCCTGAGCTGAAGTCCATGAGTCATAAAAGAGCCAAGGTTGCCTACCCCTGATCTAGGGAAAAGCTTCTGTAAGCCACTCATATATTCTCTCATAATTTTGGTAGTATGTTTCTTCTACACAACATCATGATTGGAAGCCTAATCAAGATTTTATAAGAGAAGAACATGGTTCTGGAATGTCTAACTTAATCAGTGCTAAATTTGTACATATTACTGGACTTATATTGTGGTTTGCTGATCAAGCCATTATGGACTGGGTTTATACACTGCATTAAAAACTATAGGAACAAGGCTATGAGAAGCCATGGAGAGAGCTTTGAAGAAACTATCCAAAAACCATTAAGACAATGGGTACATTAGCACGCATTGAGTCTGGAGAAATATTCTGTTAGGGAGAAAGGGATGGATGAGAAAACACAAACTTCCACGATTCTGTCACTATAACCTTCCACAATAAAGTATAATTTTTATCTTTTAACATGAATTGAATCTAAAGGAGAACTATATACCATTCAGAATCAGATTCATTTGGAAACTGAAGCCTTGCAAATAAATAAATAAATAAATAAATAAATAAATAAATAAATAAATAAATAAATACATACATAAATACATACATAAATACATAAATACATAAATACATACATACATACATACATACATACATAAATACATACATACCCTTTTGGTGCAATCATTGAAAAAAGTGGTCTATCTACGAAAGGCAAATAATGATAATATAATAACCTAGTCAAAGTTTTATAGTCTCTTAAAGTTGATGAATTTGCAAGCAAGCCAGCAGATTTTCTTGATCTATTCTCCCATTTGAATCACAAGTAATTTTCCGGATTCTGAATGCCTAAAGTTGTTACTGAAAAGTGAGAACAAATATTCATATCTCATGAAAAATGTATTCAGGTTTTAAAATCAAATTTTAGAAGTACCTGTGTCCATGTGGAGTTTATATTTCCACACTCCATATTAAATACCATATTTCACTTCGTGAAAAATGAACCTTCTATTAAAATTTTCAGTCAAATAGCCGCAATCATGCCATTTCTAAAATAAGCACAGTAACAAAATCCAAAATTCAGGTTTCATTATATTATCTCATTCATGTTCCAAACAATATGTTCAACTGCGAGCCATTGAGAAATAATCAAGGCTCTAACAGCTGTAATATACTGAAGTTTGCAGGAACTATATTATAACAATAAACATAGCAATATTCTTGGTTGACAAGGTACTCATAGAATATATTATAGTAATGTACACACAGATATGACTCTGACAAATGGAAAATTTTAGTCTAAAAGCACTGTGCCCTCTGGAAAGTTTGCTCTTACTAGAAAAGGACATTTCTATACCACAACCAGGAAGGGAGGGAGGGAGGGAGGGAGGGAGGGAGGGAGGGAAGGAAGGGAGGGAGGGAGGAAGGAAGGAAAGAAGGAAGGATGGAAGGAAGGAAGGAAGGAAGGAAGGAAGGAAGGAAGGAAGGAAGGAAGGAAGGAAGGAAGGAAGGAAGGAAGGATATTTTGAATTGGTTTAGAATTCTTGACTTACAACCATTCATTTAGTGACTGTCTGAAGTTACAACAGCACTGAAAAAAATGGTCTTATGACCATATTTCACACTTATACCATTGCAGCATTGTGCTGGTCATATGATCAAAATTTGGACACTTTTGGCAATTGGCATGTACAGTATTTACTATGGTTGCAGTGTCCTGGGGTCATGTGATCACCTTTTGCAACGTTCTGATAAGCAAAGTCTATGGAGAGACCAGCTTTACTTAACAACCATATTACTAACTTAACATCTATGGTAAGAGTAGTCATGTCTTTCTCACTTAACAAATGTCTTGCTTAGCAACAGAGATTTTAGGCTCAATTGTGGTTGCAAGTCAAGGGCTACCTGTATTCAAAATGTTGGCACACCTTGGTGTTTAAATATAAGGATGCATCTGATGTTTTTTTTTGTTTTTTTTTTAAAAACAGGTTTTATGTTTTAAAGTGGAGATGTCCAGAACATGAAAAATAAATAAATCCCAGTTTGTTTCCCCAATATTTCTTAGAGAAATATACCAGTATTTTATAGATGACATAAGCAATGAAGGAAGGCTTCATTGAAATGTTCTTGATAGCATGAGGTGCATCTACAGTATACCTCTTTAAAGTATACAGGGACTTAATTCTGTTTGCTGCACATGAAAAAAAATCAGTAAGATAGGACCATGGCATCAGAGAAGCATGATTTCAGTTTTGTACGTTGGGATCTGTTCAGTGTTCAATATAAAATGGGTAGCTATATAAAAGTTTCCAATAAATAAATTCCACAGTACCATTCTTTATCTGCTCAATACTTGCATAGGGAATTTTTTTAATGACTTGCTAACAATTTCCTAAGGCTAATCTGATTCACAGTTACTGTAATAATGATACACTACCAGAGAAATCTACTTTCCAACACTGTTTAACTTTGATATCAGTTATATTAATTTTTCTGGTTTGTTGAGCTAGTAGCAAATTCTAACTGATTTTGGGAGATTGAGAATGCTAAATGTGTTTGGAAAGACAAATCATTGTTTCTGGTATGTATATTCCTGCAAAGCTTTGATTTAAGGGCTTTAGTCAATTTGCAAGCCCCACAGTCTAATACACCCCTCTTGCTACTTTTAAAAACAGAAAGTCTCTAGCCATTCTTATATCTTTTAGGACGTATCTGCACGGTCAACTTGCTTGTGCAAGTAGGAACTACTGATCTTTTCTTGAGGACAGGAAGAGATGACATCAGTCCTCACCCAGTCCACCTGAAAGGCAAACTCTGTAATCTATTCCTATTCTGCACCAAAAAGAGTTTCTGGACTTCTGCAAACTGAAGCAAGACTTTGGTCTACTGGGGCACCTTATCTCATAGGCCAGGCCTGAAAAAATCATAGGAGAGAAAGAGCTACATCAGTATCTTAAAAAGTATCAGGGGTCAGAAAGGAACAGCCTGTGTGCCCATCAGCTGTTTTGTGGCTAGCAATATGGTATCAGCAAGGGAGCCAGCAATGAGTGTGAGGCATTGGAGGCATTCAGCTGTTTTAAAACAGAAGTGGCTTCAAAAACCTAGATGGTAGATCCTTTATGGCAGCAGTGACATTTAGTGGCAATGGGTTGGTTATTTGGGTTATTTTTAAAAGTAACAAAGCAGCTTGGTGAACTGCAATTGGTACAGACCAGCTGTAGGCCAACATCATGTGTCCAACTTATAGCTGTGTCAGTTATGCCTTTTCTTCTGTGGTCAGCCATTTTTAAAAACAGGTTGGGCTGAGGAAATAGTGAAAAAAAATAAAACTAGGTAAAATAAGTGTATTGATAGAAGAGGGAAAAATGGGCCTGCTTTTTAAAAGCCCAATAACATTGACAAAAATTCCCCTCTTTTAGCCTGTGAGACAGGAAAAAAAAATATTTTAAAAATGCAATGTTTCCTCTCCCCTCTTTTTTTAGATTCTCCAAGAGTAATAAAGAAGATCTACCAATTACGACCAGTGCTTTTTTTGTAAAAGAAAAAGGTGCCAGAACTCACACATGTCATACAACCCGCCTTGCCTACCCTACAAGGTTCCATCCAAAAAAGGTGCCGGAACTCCGTTCTGAGCGTTCTATGAGAAAAAAAAAGCCCTGATTATGACCATGGTAAATGTGGTTTGGACAGAATATCAGGCTATCACAATGGGCTAATTGGAGGAAGAGGTTGAAATGTGGAAATGAATTTCTTAAGCCATCTTCATTTCCAGTCAGTTTGGACATGACTTTGAAAAGCTCAAGCTATAGTGTCAAAAAATTCTTTCATGTCTTTTTCCCCTATTCTTTTTTCAGAGTAGTGTAATACTATCCAGTCTAGAGACAAAATGGTTTGTCAGTGTGATTTAATTTTAACTATAGAGTTGCTAAATTTTGCTTTTCAACTTGTACTTCTGTTTTCCCTCTTCACCTTTGTCTTAGTATTCATCTGGTTTTTATTTCTTAGATAGTGAAGTTCTTTCAAATGTATCAACTGCTGCTAAATCTCCAAGTCTTAAATATATTACAATCGTTATATTAAAAGGTGGGTGGTTCTTCTTTATACTTTGGTCTGAGATTTTAAACATTAACTTGATTATTTAAAATAACACACTCATGTTATATCATATATCTTATCATGTCATAATGTCATATTATAATTTTCATTGGATGTTTCCATAGTAGAAATCTCACTAACCTTTCTATTTTGTTCTCCTTCTTTCTTGCCATATAAGGCATTGTTTCACCCATCTTATATAATCACATTTCTCTACAATGCCATATACATCTTTTAAACATATACATTTCAACTTGTATCAAATATTTCATAGTACCATTTATATGCTAAATCCTACATAATGTGGGGTATGTTTGTAAAAGAGGACAGCTTTGACAGGGAACTAAGACTTGTAAAATGACTCTCCCAAATGAGAAATGAACAGGAGGTTCCTCAAATCTCTACAAGTAAAGAAATCATTAGAATATTAGGTTTGAATGCATGAGGAAATTTTTCTTGAGGGTAACCAGGTCAATCTCCTTTAACCAGCACTAAGCCACATAAGATCGTCTGTTCTTTCCTTCTCAGGAATGTCATTCTTATGTTGGTTGAGTTAGAATAGAGTTGGATGATTTCCCCTGAGAGGATACAGTAATATGGGTCACACCACAAAGTTGTGATTAACAACGTTTCATCAAAAAGTGGTAGATTTCAGGTTGTTTCCAAGGACAGCAATGATCATCTTCACATTGTCCTGTAGACAGGCCTGAAGGAAGGAGAGATTTGATGGTGTGTTTTAACCTGACCAGAATACAACAGAATGTACATTCTCAGGTGGTGTCTCTGCATGACATAACTGTAACTAAGGCATTAAAAACAAACCTGAATACTTGGAATGCAGATGGTGAAGAAGAGATTGATCAGAGGGAAAGCTTTGAATTCAAAAGAGCTAACATTCTCTCACTCGCCTAAGGGCCCACTAGACAAGGGAGAAGTTGTACAAACTACAGTCAGTGGAGGTATATGAGGAAGTACACAAAAAGCTATTCAAAAGTAACCCTCAAATGACATTAAATCTAGCATCTGATTTCAAATGATATGCCATTAATCTCACTGTTACCAGCCACATGTGGTTGTAAGAAAATCAGGTAGAAGTAAAAATAAATAAATACAGCAATTACAAAACATTTTGAAAAAATCATGAAAATGAATGGTAAGCTATAAGTTAGGCCTTTTTCACTTGGTAGTTTTGGGGCAATTATTCTCAAAATTCAATAGCAAAAATTTCTTCGGGAAAAATAAAATGAAGCCATGGATGTATAGAATAGATGCAGCCTGAGCTCATATTAATTTCCTTTCTTAATAAATTAGGTTTCACCTGCCATACTGCTTTTGAAGAGTGCAAAAAGGCAGAAAACAAGGTTGCTATAAAAAAGGAAAAATATTTTTATTTAACTTCACCAGATCACATTTTAGTTTCCTCTGAGAAGAAAAAGACAATGAACCAGCTGTCTTTTCCCCTGACTTTAAAACATTCAAAGCCAAGTGGAACATATTGTGCCTCCTGTAGCATATTTTAAAGCAATTAGAAAGCAAGAATTTTCAGCATATATTTGAGTGCCAAAGAGATTGCTCTCCATAGCTCCATGCAGATAAGATTCCAAGAAATAGTAGCATAATGTTAGGACCACTTGGAAGAATGCACCATAAAAATGCTTTGGAAATGCAAAATAAAGGATAGAAAATATGGTACAGGCAGCAGCAGTTGGTAATATAAGCCAAGCCAGTTTATCTCTTCTCTTACCCATTAAGGGTAGAGGAATAACTCCAGATATTCAATAAGAAACATTTGACAGACCACACAATCACAGATACAAGATTGTAACTTCTGAGATGAATATTTCTGTCACATGGCTTTTTCTTTTCTTTTTTTAAGACAGAAGAATACTAGAAGAACAAAACAGTGAAGTGATCCTTTTGTGGTTAGTATAGATTGGATATCTATTTTTGTTTGGTTTACTGTTAAGTTACTCAACAACAAAGTTCAATACATTAGCTAGAGATGATTTTATACAAAAGGGTTGAAGACTTTATTGTGGTGTTGTTCTCTCCATTTCTTAAATGAGACAATAGAAGAGAATATAAGAGGCAATTTTCCTAAAAGCAAATACTATAGTTTTTTTTTTATGAAATTAGATACAATGATTAGGCTGAAAGATGAAGGCATAGAAGCATTCTGTACCATCTGGACAATACTTCAGATCTCTATTATCTTATGACATCAGCTGCAGAAAGCTGAACCACTTTATTTCTGGCTAGGAATTTGAAATCCAATTCAAATTAGTCATGCTTATATGTTTGTTTTATGGTGCAGTTCAGGGGACCCTATGGATTGGCCATTTCCTCATTTGCAGAAATATCTGCCTCATTGAATGCCTTTCATTGAATGGGCTTCAAACCTTTCAACAAGAATGGTGGCTTGAAATCTTTTCAGCTACTCCTCAGAGGTACTGTTGTGATTGGGTTTTTTTTAAATCAACCGGACAAATTAAGCTAGGGTATGCACGAGAAAAGTGAGGGATTTTTTTAGTTATTTCCAAACTCCCTCCCTATGTATATATGTATATATGTATATATATGTGTATATATATATATATATATATATATATATATATATATATATATATATATATATATATATATATATATATCCCCTTCATGGATTACTGCCTTGTCGTGGCGAAGGGGCTTGCGTAATTCAATGAAGCTATGAGCTATGCCGTGCAGGGCCACCCAAGACGGACAGGTCATAGCAGAGAGTTCTGACAAAATGTGATCCACTGGAGAAGGAAATGGCAACCCACTCCAGTATCTTTGCCATGAAAACCCTATGGACAGTACCAAAAGGCAAAACGATATGACGCTGGAAGATGAGCCCCTCAGGTCGGAAGGCGTCCAATATGCTACTGGGGAAGAGCAGAGGGCTAGTACTAGTAGCGCCAGAAAGAATGAAGCGACTGGGCCAAAGCCAAAAGGACGCTCAGCTGTGGATGTGTCTGGTGGTGAAAGGAAAGTCCAATGCTGTAAAGATTTTTTCTCCATAGGAACCTGGAATGTAAGATCCATGAATCAAGGAAAGCTGGACGTGGTCAAACAAGAGATGACAAGACTAAACATCGACATCTTAGGTATCAGCGAACTAAAATGGACAGGAATGGGTGAATTTAATTCAGATGACCATCAGGTATACTACTGTGGGCAAGAATCCTTCAGAAGAAATGGAGTAGCCTTCATAGTCAATAAAAGAGTAGGAAAAGCAATACTGGGATACAATCCTCAATATGACAGAATGATCTCAGTTCGAATCCAAGGCAAACCATTCAATATCACAGTAGTCCAAGTCTATGCCCCAACCACCAGTGCTGAAGAGGATGAAATTGACCAGTTCTATGAAGCACTACAGCACCTTATAGAACTAACACCAAAAAATGATGTTCTTATCATCATGGGGGATTGGAATGCTAAAGTAGGAAGCCAAAAGATAACTGGAATAACAGGCAAGTTTGGCCTTGGAGTGCAAAATGAAGCAGGGCACAGGCTGATAGAATTCTGTCAAGAGAATGCGATGGTCATAGCAAACACTCTTTTCCAACAACCCAAGAGACGGCTCTACACATGGACATCACCAGATGGTCAACACAGAAATCAGATTGACTATATGCTCTGCAGCCAAAGATGGAGAAGCTCTATACAGTCAGTAAAAACAAGACCAGGAGCTGACTGTGGCTCAGACCATGAGCTTCTCCTTGCAAAGTTTAGGCTTAAACTGAAGAAAGTAGGGAAAAGCACTAGGCCACTCAGGTATGAATTAAATCATATCCCTGTTCAATATACAGTAGAGGTGACAAATAGATTTAAGGAATTAGATCTGATAGACAGAGTGCCTGAAGAACTATGGACAGAGGTTCGCGACATTGTACAAGAGGTAGCAACCAAAACCATCCCAAAGAAAAAGAAATGCAAGAAAGCAAAATGGCTGTCTGAGGAAGCTTTGCAAATAGCTGAGGAAAGGAGGGAAGCGAAAGGCAAGGGAGAAAAAGAAAGATACGCCCAATTGAATGCAGAATTCCAGAGAATAGCTAGAAGAGATAAGAATGCCTTCTTAAATGAACAGTGCAAAGAAATAGAAGAAAACAATAGAATAGGGAGGACCAGAGATCGTTTCAAGAAAATTGGAGAAATGAAGGGAACGTTTAATGCAAAAATGGGCATGATAAAGGACCAAAATGGCAGGGACCTAACAGAGGCAGAAGAGATTAAGAAGAGGTGGCAAAATTACACAGAAGAACTATACAAGAATGAGCTTAACGTCCCTGATAATCACAATGAGGTGGTCACTGACCTCGAGCCAGACATCCTAGAATGTGCAGTGAAGTGGGCCTTAGAAAAACTGAGCAACAACAAAGCTAGTGGAAGTGACAGTATTCCAGCTGAGCTATTCAAAATCTTAAAAGACAATGCAGTAAAAGTGCTACACTCAATTTGCCAGCAAATTTGGAAAACTCAACAGTGGCCACAGGATTGGAAAAGATCAGTTTACATTCCAATTCCAAAGAAAGGCAGTGCCAAAGAATGTTCAAACTATCGCACCATTGCACTCATTTCTCATGCTAGTAAAGTCATGCTTAAAATCCTACAAGCTAGACTTCAGCAGTATGTGGATCGAGAACTACCAGAAGTACAGGCAGGATTTCGAAGAGGCAGAGGAACTAGAGATCAAATTGCCAACATACGCTGGATCATGGAGAAAGCTAGGGAGTTCCAGAAAAACATCTACTTCTGCTTCATTGACTATGCTAAAGCCTTTGATTGTGTGGATCACAACAAACTGTGGCAAGTTCTGAAAGAGATGGGAGTACCAGACCATCTTATTTGTCTCTTGAGAAACCTATATGCGGGTCAAGAAGCAACAGTGAGAACTGGACACGGAACCACTGATTGGTTCAAAATTGGGAAAGGAGTCCGGCAAGGCTGTATACTGTCGCCCTGCCTATTTAACTTATATGCAGAGCACATCATGAGAAAGGCAGGGCTAGATGAATCAAAAGTTGGAATTAAGATTGCCGGAAGAAATATCAACAACCTAAGATACGCAGATGATACCACTCTAATGGCAGAAAGTGAAGAAGAACTAAAGAGCCTCTTGTTGCAGGTGAAGAAGGAGAGTGCAAAACTTGGGTTGAAACTTAACATTAAGAAAACCAAGATCATGGCATCTGGCCCTCTCAATTCCTGGCAAATAGATGGGGAAGAAATGGAGGTAGTGACAGATTTTATTTTCCTGGGCTCCAAGATCACTGCAGACGGGGACTGTAGCCAAGAAATTAAAAGACGCTTGCTCCTGGGGAGGAAAGCCATGGCAAATCTAGACAGCACACTAAAAAGCAGAGACATCACCCTGTCAACAAAAGTGCGTATAGTCAAGGCTATGGTCTTCCCAGTTGCAATGTATGGCAGTGAAAGTTGGACCATAAGAAAGGCTGAGCGCCAAAGAATTGAGGCCTTTGAACTGTGGTGCTGGAGAAGACTCCTGCGAGTCCCTTGGACTGCAAGGCGATCAAACCGGTCAGTCCTAGAGGAGATCAATCCTGACTGCTCTTTAGAAGGCCAGATTCTGAAGCTAAAACTCAAGTACTTTGGCCACCTAATGAGAAGGAAGGACTCACTGGAGAAGAGCCTAATGCTGGGAAAGATCGAGGGCAATAGAAGAAGGGGACGACAGAGAATGAGGTGGCTGGATGGAGTCACTGAAGCAGTAGGCGCGAGCTTAAATGGACTCCAGAAGATGGTAGAGGACAGGAAGGCCTGGAGGAATGTTGTCCATAGGGTCGCGATGGGTCGGACACGACTTCGCAGCTAACAACAACATATATATATATATATATATATATATATATATATATATATATATATATATATATATATAAAGTAAGCACTTCTAATCTTATATATATTTGTGCGTATGTAATGATTGTCAGAACTGACATCCAAATTGGAGGACATCTGAATATCCAGTTTTAATGTAGAGATTGGTCCCTTGGTCCTAAATTGTGAGAGCTCTAAAGGCTACAACTAATATTTTAACAAGATTTCACCTCATAACATGTGACTGCATGTACATTTTTTCTTTAACGCCTACTCAACCTGTCCAGCAATTGATTTCTTGGGATGAAAGACTATCTGTTTCAAATGCAGACACATGTATGTTCACTGGCCAATCACCTCTCCAGAATTTTGGAATCAGGTCAGTTTTAGCCATGCCAGTTTAGTAGATGCCAGAAGATGGTGGAGGTAAATTTCTAATTGTCTATAATCAAATTAAAGATAGATGCCATTTTCAAATATCACCTTCTGCCACATGGTATCTAGAGGCTTCATATTTGAATAAAGGAATATGTGAACTGTAGTATTCAGGAAATCACAAAAGATGATTTCTCAATAGAACTAAATCTTGAGGATTCTCCAAAGCATATAAAAAGTAACCTAGTTGCAAACTCTTTTTCTTAATTTAATCTTGTAAAAATGTACTAAATGTCAGATATTCACTAGCCTGCAACTAAAGAATGGTTAGACTTCTAGAAATACTTAGCTCTTGTTGAAATTTATACCTGAACTTTGCCAAATTATTATGAATTATTGATCTCATTAGACATTAGTCATCATATAGTTTTTCCCCTTCTCTACTTATTAATTGCTATGCAATCAGATTAACTAATGATCATCATGTGTCTCAAAGAAGCTTTGAACCTGGAGGTTTATGTTATAAATGGTGCTATTCCCTATAAATTAGCCAAATTCCAAAGACCAATAACACAGTTTCAGGATTGTTACTGTATTACATGATCTGAATAAATTAGTTTATCTGCATATTGACAACTACATTTTGCATCAAATATAATTTCTAGATTGTCTTCAAAGGTACTGTATACAAGAGGTGATCTTTCTCAAGTTACACTTATAACAAATAGGTGTCACACAAGGTAAAGCTAAGTAAAGATAATCAGTGCTCCTCAGGACACCTGGATCTCTAATAACACAACAGAAGGTAAAAGAACTTGCTACTTAAGGAATAAGGATTCCAGTCCAAAACAGGCTTTTAGCTTAATATCCAGGAAAACAATTATCAACTGCTTTGGGGCATTTATTCAGAGGAAAGGAGTGATGTTATGTATTCCCCAAAAACCCCTCATCTCAAAGCTTCCTGCTGATATTTGTCATCTGATTTTTAAAAAAAAAAAACACAAAATCACCATTTGCAGTCCCTGAAAAAATACTGTGATGAAATATATAGTAAAATGTCTTACTCTGAGCATAACTATAGAATAGTTTTTGTTTTATAAACTATAAGCATTATTTCGAGAGGAGGTAGCATGGTGTAATATCCTGGTAAAATGCAGAAATGCACAAAACACTGCACAAAATCATCTGGATGTACTCAGATATAAGCACAGGACAGATGTTGCATTAATGATTCTTAACATAAGGCAAGGAAGGAAATGCAAATGAACAGGAAGAACCCAAAGCTGAGTCAGATATTTCCTCCAATTTCAGTATTACTGTCAGCTATTGAAAAGAGATAATCACTAGGAAAAAAAGCAAGGGGACAAAAAGGATGATCTTTTCCCCCTCTCCATTTATTGAACATTAGCTATTTGCTCTGAGTTATGAGAGAGAAAGGGTAATGCTACCAAACTAATCTTCTTAAATCTCTCTGGGGTTTTTCTAATTGTTAATCATGAGGCATTACTTGGGTCAATGAGCATGGAATTAGAAGCCCTGGGATTTCTGATGTTACCTGGATAAGCTCTTCCAGGAAGTGGCATTTGCAAATCACTTTCTCCACTGCTGCTTAGTACCAACATGGATGAGGTCATCTGGAGATCTGAGATCTCTTTGTGTAGATCACAATTTTTTCTTTTCTTTTTTTCTGGAAGTTGTGCCAGTCTAGAAAAGGGGAAATTAATTAAAAATAAATCAAGATAAAAAGGAAATGCTGAGGATATAAGGCTTTCAGGCCTTCAAATTAGAAATGGACCTCATCTGGAAGAGATTTATCACTACTAAAGTAACAGTAGATCCATAGCTTGTGTTGAATAGGATGATGTTCATGATTCCAAAATATCACTAGATGTATAAGTGTCTTCAATGTCTAGGAGGGACTAGTGTGCAAGCCATAATCTTACCTTGACCAAATAGCTAAGTTTCCTGCTCTAATAATCTCAAGTAAAATAGATAGTACATAGTCTACCCTTAAATAACTGCCTTGGGTGCCTGTGAATCACCAGCCCAATTAAAATTAGGTTCATCTTCTATGCATTCCTCACTTGTTAGTAAGAGGAAACTGTTTTTTCTACCAGCTGCAGTTTCTAGGTGGTCTTCAAAGGAAATGCCTGTTGCATTAGTCTATGCCAGAGGTAGGCAACTTCAGCTCTTTTATGACTCATGGACTGAGCTATGCTGACTCAGAAATTCTGGGAGTTGAAGTCCATGAGTCATAAAAGAGCCGAGGTTGCCTACCCCTGGTCTATGCTATGGTGATAAGGTCATCAGTTACTTTTGCAAGGCTTCCAGTTGAAAAGGAACTGCTACTGATATACCAGAAAAACTGAGGGAAAATCTTTATCATGGTTTCCAACTGTTAATCAAAAAAGGAGTTTTAGTTCAGGAGGACTTGAAACTGTTCCTTCATGGGTATACAATCCTATGCAGAGCTAGAATAGGAATCAGAATTAATACCAGGTTTTTTATTTGTGAACAATTTCTCCATCTTTCTAGGATTCAGTTTCAGCTTGTTTTGTTACATTTAGTCCTTCATAGTCTCCAAATGCCAAATATCATTACATTTCTGGCTCAGCTCTGGCTGGAGATGGATACGTTAGTATCATTGGCATAGGATTATATATCTCACCCCAAACCAACAATAGTTTCCCATTGGTTTCATGAAGATACTAAATAGTAAGGGGAAGAGAATTGACCCTGCAGCTTCTCACATAACAAGAACTAAAGAGTCAGTTGTTAATCCTTATAATTACTGATTGGAATCATCCATTCAGCAGGGAATGGAGCCATAATGCTATTCTAACTTCCACACTCAACTTTCTCAAATGGTCCAGGAAACTACCGTAGAGAGTAAGGAAGAAAACCTTGATGCAGATATTCAAGATCTGTTGCTCAGGCAATGAAAAATACTTCTAGGTCTACAACAGGCAGATATTCAGAAATGTTTTAGACACAGGCCTTCTTAATTCATTGTTTTGTACATAGGACAAGAAAGTACAACATAATTGGACTTTTAAGATTCTGTTGTTATAGCCAATCATACTAAAAGTAGTTTTAGTCTTCCTCTGAAGTTGATTTCTTGGTTTGAGCTACCTATTTGGCAGAATAGGACTGGCAGAAATCATGCTTAATGATATCACATTCTACTGAGCGATTAAATAGTACCAGGAAAATCTGAGATGTTTCTTTTTTTTTTTATTAAAGAGTTTTACAATATTTTACAATATATCCCCAAATCCCTCCCACCCCAACCCCCCACTTCCCCCCCCACTTCCCAGAGCTAAATACAGGATTATAGTTACAACAATCATATTCTAAATAAAAATTTACACAATATAGTAAAGGTAAAGGTAAAGGTTCCCCCGCACATGTGTGCTAGTCGTTTCCGACTCTAGGGGCCGGTGCTCATCTCCGTTTCATAGCCGAAGAGCCAGCGCTTGTCCGAGGACATCTCCGTGGTCATGTGGCCGGCATGACTAGACGCCAAAGGCGCACGGAACGCTGTTACCTTCCCACCGTAGTGGTCCCTATTTTTCTACTTGCATTTTTACATGCTTTCGAACTGCTAGGTGGGCAGAAGCTGGGACGAGTAACAGGCGCTCACTCTGCTACGCGGCACTCGGGATTCGACCCGCCAAACTGCCGACCTTCCGATCGACAAGCTCAGCGTCCTAACCCACTGAGCCACCGCGTCCCTGAGTTTACACAATATACAATCAACCAAATTCGTACTGCGCTTTAACTCTCTCTTAGCATTTGTTGTTGTTGTTGTTAGTTGCAAAGTCGTGTCCGACCCATCGCGACCCTATGGACAATGTTCCTCCAGGCCTTCCTGTCCTCTGCCATCCTCTGGAGTCCATCTAGGCTCACACCTACTGCTTCAGTGACTCCATCCAGCCACCTCATCCTCTGTCGTCCCCTTCTTCTCTTGCCCTCAATCTTTCCCAGCATTAGGCTCTTCTCCAGTGAGTCCTTCCTTCTCATTAGGTGGCCAAAGTATTTGAGTTTTAGCTTAAGGATCTAGCCTTCTAAAGAGCAGTCAGGGTTGATCTCCTCTAGGACTGACCGGTTTGATCGCCTTGCAGTCCAAGGGACTCGCAGGAGTCTTCTCCAGCACCATAGTTCAAAGGCTTCAATTCTTTGGCGCTCAGCCTTTCTTATGGTCCAGCTTTCACTGCCATACATTTCAACTGGGAAGACCATAGCCTTGACTATACGCACTTTTGTTGACAGGGTGATGTCTCTGCTTTTTAGTGTGCTGTCTAGATTTGCCATGGCTCTCCTCCCAAGGAGCAAGCGTCTTTTAATTTCTTGGCTACAGTCCCCATCTGCGGTGATCTTGGAGCCCAGGAAAATAAAATCTGTCACTACCTCCATTTCTTCCCCATCTATTTGCCAGGAATTGAGAGGGCCAGATGCCATGATCTTGGTTTTCTTAATGTTTAATTTCAACCCAAGTTTTGCACTCTCCTTCTTCACCCGCAACAAGAGGCTCTTTAGTTCTTCTTCACTTTCTGCCATTAGAGTGGTATCATCTGCATATCTTAGGTTGTTGATGTTTCTTCCGGCAATCTTAATTCCAACTTTTGATTCATCTAGCCCTGCCTTTCTCATGATGTGCTCTGCATATAAGTTAAATAGGCAAGGCGACAGTATACAGCCTTGCCGGACTCCTTTCCCAATTTTGAACCAATCAGTGGTTCCGTGTCCAGTTCTCACTGTTGCTTCTTGGCCCGCATATAGATTTCTCAAGAGACAAATAAGATGGTCTGGTATGCCCATCTCTTTAAGGACTTGCCAGAGTTTGTTATGATCCACACAATCAAAGGCTTTAGCATAGTCAATGATCTCTTAGCATAACTACTAACAATAACAATATCCCACTAAATTCTACTCATAAGCTAAATTGAACTTTTTGGTCCCATATTTGTTTTCAATATAATTTATCCATCTCCTCCAAACTGAAATATATCTCTCCTGTGAGTGATCCTTTAAATAAGCAGAAATCTTGGACATTTCTGCAAGATTAGAAACTTTAAACACCCATTCTTCTACCGTGGGCAGATTGTCCTTCTTCCAATATTGTCCCACCAGTAACCGTGCTGCCGTTATCATATTCAACATCAGATTAGTCTCTTTGACATCACAATTTACAACAATACCCAGTAAGAACAATTGCGGGGAAAACTTTATCTTCCTCTTAAAAATCTTTTGAATGTTCCACCAAATTTTAATCCAGAAGGCTTTTATGTTTCTACAAGTCCACCACATGTGGAAATAGGTAGCTTCTAAGCTACCACACCTCCAACACTTAGACTGCAGATTAGGATACATAAAATCTGAGATGTTTCATCCAGGTCCTGACAAAGCAACCAATGCATTTTTCAGCAAGTCTGAATCCTGACTGAAATTGGTCCAGATGATCCATCTCATCTAGCACTGTTTTGAACTGTCATTCCACTATCCTCTCAAAAATCTTCTCTTAAAAAAAAATAAAGGAATTGTTTGATGAGATTACATTGAGAGAAGTGCACCACTGACTTTCAAGATGAACAGTACCAAACCATCTCCCAAACTGATATAAACAATCTATTGGGTCAAAGATAACATTCTGGAAGTCTGCAGAAGCCAAGTAAGGCATAGATCCATCTCATATGTGGCAGCAGAACAGGACAACTTGCCACAGGACAATTCAACGTGGGATAGCTCAAGAGAGGGACAAGTGAATTGCAGCAGGCCTTGTCTTGCTTTAGGTTTGAGCCTTCTCAAGTTAGAAAACCTTGAGGCTTGGCTTCCGGTTCCAGACTTTCGGTGCTCCCAGATGCGTGAGGGAATTGCTCCTTGTGTTGCCTGGATTTCTTCATCGGAGGCCCCCTGTAAAGGGGTCAAAAGTCACCCTGGAGGGGCAATGAGTGGGGGAGAGGTCTCTCCAGTCAGCAGTAGAAGGGTGGCGGCCCTCCCATTGGCTTGGAGCTACTCTCTGAACCAAAGAAGAAAGGATCGGCCACTCCCATGGCCCATCATTTAGCCGTTTCCTACTGAAGCCAAAAGCACAAGAAAGCACTTGAAAACAGTTGAAAACTGGGTGAGAATTGCCTTCTTGTTTTCCTAATTGTCTACTTCCCCTGTCAAAAGCTTCTTGAATTTGCTTCCCCCTGCAAGGAGAGAGGGAAGGGATTTTTCCCCCCACCCTCCTTAAGAGCGGTCTTTGTCTACATTGGGAGAGAAACCTGAAACAGCTGGAGATGAATTTGGCTTAGACTTGTGGAGGTGGACTCTTACTGATTTTTGTTTGAAACATAGCCTCCACCAAGGACTATTTATAATTATTGCAAAATTGAGAAGGATCAGCCACAAACCTTGCTTGATTATAACCTCATACTTGAAACAATCTACAGAATCACTGAGATGTCTATCTCCAGATTTAATAATTTACATGCCAACCTTAAGTCACAAATTGAAACCCACATTGCAACTAAAGAATTTATACTTCAGAATATAACAAAATTGGAAGATATTACTATTGAGACAGAGGAATATAAGCAACAACTATCCAAAGAACCGACAACTCTAAAAGTACAAGGAACTATCACTATGGCAAATAACTTTAAGGACCAACAACAAACTATGGGAAAACTTAATACTCAACTTTTGACTCCATCAAAAGAGCCTATAACTGTAGAAGTATACTATGTACAAGATAGTGATGCTAACATAGAGGATGTGGAAGATCAACAAAGACAGTTTTCTGAAAGCCTGGATAGCCAAGCATTAATTACAAAATTGGATAAGACTCTTTACTTAAAGCAGATGAACCCAGACGGAAGAGGAATCCAGACTGAACTGAAGATAAAGTTTTTAGAGCAAATACAGAGACTAGAACTAACAGGGCAACAACATAATGATTACAAATGGTTTGGTTTTTGTGGATCACTGATGGCTAGATGGCCTCCTTCGATTCAAATAATATCTATTGGAGCGAAGGGAGACCTATATGGCAATTCAAAGGCCTTGGTTTGGGAACCTGATTGGCAAAACAAAAAACCCAGAGTTAGATTTAAAAAGTGAGTTCTTAGAGAACTATTAAAGGTTATTCTTTTAGTAATCAGTGATCTATCAGGATCTAAAATAAAAAAATGTTTATGAGATAGAACTAGAATGTGTTAATGCATCTATTAGGCTTATTTTAGACATTATAATTTGTAATAATAGTAATAATAATAATAATAATAATAATAATAATAATAATAATAATAATAATAATAATAATTTGGAAGGGACCTTGGAGGTCATCTAGTCCAACCCCTTGCTCAGGCAGGAAACCCTATACCATTGCAGACAAATGGCTGTCCAGTCTCTTCTTAAAAACCTCCAGTGTTGGAGCATTCACCACCTCTGGAGGCAGGTTGTTCCACTGGTTAATTGTTCTAACTGTCAGGAAGTTTCTCCTTAGTTCTAGGTTGCTTCTCTCCTTGACTAGTTTCCATCCATTGCTTCTTGTCCTGCTTTCAGGTGCTTTGGAGAATAGCTTGACTCCCTCTTCTTTGCGGCAGCCCCTGAGATATTGGAACACTGCTATCATGTCACCCCTCACTCTTCTCTTCTGCCAGCTTGGTGTCATCTGCAAATTTGATGAGTTCCCCATCTATCCCCTCATCCAAGTCGTTAATGAAGATATTGAAGAGCACTGGGCCCAGAACAGAGCCCTGGGGCACCCCACTATACACTTCCTTCCATGTAGATGCAGTTCCATTGAGGACCACATGCTGAGTATGGCCTGTCAGCCAGCTACGAATCCATCTGGTGGTGATGCTATCTAACCCACATTTTTCTATCTTATCAAGTAGTAGGTTGTGATCTACTTTATCAAATGCCTTACTGAAATCCAAGTAAATTATATCTACAGCATTCCTCTGGTCCACTAGTTTTGTCACTTGGTCAAAGAATGTGATAAGGTTTGTCTGGCATGATCTGTTTTTGACAAACCCATGTTGACTTTTAGTGATGACTTTGTTTGCATCAAGGTGTTCACTGATTTGTTGTTTGATTATCTTTTCCAGAATCTTCCCAGGTATTGAGGTCAGGCTGATAGGTCTGTAGTTTCCTGGATCTATTTTTTTCCCTTTTTTGAAGATGGGAACTACATCAGCTCTCTTCCAGTCCTCTGGTAGTTCCCCAGTGCTCCAGGATCTATGAAAAATATAGTTCAGTGGTTCTGAGATCACGTCTGCCAGTTCCTTGAGAACTTTGGGGTGTAATCCATCTGGTCCTGGTGATTTGAACTCGTCTTGGCTGGACAGGTGTTCACTTACCATTTTTTTACCTATCTTATTTCTATTCTGTTTTTTATGGCACTGGTTTTGGTAGGTTGGACTGTTTTTTTCTTTGTGTAAAGACAGATGCAAAAAATGAGTTAAACAGTTCTGCTTTCTCCCTGTTGCTTGTCACCTTCTTGCCACTTACCCCCACTAATGGACCAATCATTTCCTTAACTTTTTTTCTTGTTTTTATATGTTGAAAGAAGCATTTTTTTGTTATTTTTTACTTTGGTTGAAAGCCTTAATTCATTTTGAGCCTTAGCTTTCCTCACTTCATCTTTGCAGGCACGGGCTATTTGCTATGTGCACTGACATAATGGAAATTTGGTTTATAGATCCCACTTTTGATGTTAAAAGACATTTGATTATTCTATTTAAGAATTAAGAATTAGCTAAAATTTAAAACAGAATCTGGTTGTGTATAAATAGTTGTAGATTGATAAACATAGGCTGTGGTCCTGTCAGTAACGTGTGATGTATTAGGATGTGAAACAGACGATGTTTATTAGGTAGAACATAGCTACTCAGCCACTGCGTACATGTTAGATGCTATAGTTTTTGCTTGTAATGAAATAAGGGAAATTTGGGTTGTGAATATTATTTGGAATGTTAAAGGCTAAATTTGAATAATATAATTAAAATTAAAATTAGGTAAACTTTAATAACAGGACATAGATATATTTCAGTGAAATTGAATTGACAAATTTTTCAACTGACCATGCTATTTCTAGAAATTTACTAGTTTAAACTGGTTGTATGAAATGTTAAGGGAAATTGAGAAGGATGTTTTGATAATGTAACCTGAATTATGTACTGAAAACTCTGTTACTGACTCTCTGATTACCCAGTCATCATGATGCTTTCTAAATATGTAGATTTTAACTGAAAAACCAATAAAGCTTGTTTTTTTTTTTAAAAAAAGAAAACCTTGAGGCTTGGGGGAGTCCCAGTCACTTGTTACCCAAACCATGAAGCAAGTGTGGCATGTCTAGGTAAGTTCCTCCATGAATCCAGGCCGAGGACATGGTGTTTGCATGGAAAGGTGAAACTGAGATTGAGACATTCTGGTGCTCAACCCAAAGTCAGCTGCTGACAACCTGTTTTTTGTTTTGTTTTGTTTTTTATGTTTGGCTCCTTGTGGTGGATTGGGAGTAAACGGGCTGATCACCAGAATCCCCAAGGAATCCTTCATTGAGTAGCTGGGAAAATGCCACTGGATGGATTTAAAATTCTTTCTGGCTGAGTAAATAGCCCCAGAGAAATCTGTGACTCTGCCCCTTTGAAAAGAAATAAAAATATAAAGCTAAAATAAACGATATAGACAAGTATCAGTCTTCCTACATGAAAGGCATTTGAATGCAAGTAGATATGAAACCACAAGAAAGATATTTGCATACACATACTAGAGACAAAGTCATAGTAACTGCACATGCAGTTTTTAACCCATATTTACAAATGTGAGGATAATTATTGATGACCAAATTATTTATGACTAAATAATTATTTTATTTCAGTCCAGAAAGAAGAAAAGCTAGGGTTTTTTTTATATTGCTGCAAGAAAAAAAATACTTCAATCTGTTTATGCCTTCAGGTAAAATAAAATACAACAAAATGCTTGCCTCTCAGATAAAAGAAGGACAACAAAACAAAAAAAAATGAAGCCAAAAGAAGCATATGGAACAAAAAGTATAATTATAGTTCTTAATTTGAATAGCGTCCCTGTTTATGTTGTTTAATCCCAAAGTAAACAAAACAAAATGTACTTGTAAACCAGCACCTAAAAGGTAAGATATTGTTATAAGGCTTATATCTTCATACTTGCAAAAAGTGAATGCCAAATAAAACTTGGAGCCAGAGTCCCCATGTCTATACTAAATTACAATTTATTATTAAATAGGGTTCCCAAGTTAGGGGTGGGTGCAGAAGGGTAAAAATGTTAAGATTAAAGCTCCATCCTTTGTAGCTGCATTGTGACATGCAATAAAAGGGGAGGATTGATTGGATGGTTGTAGCTGCCACTTCGACATTACAGACTCCTATGTCCTAAATTATAGAAACCAAGTTATAGTAAATGGTTGTAATCTACTGATAAATGCTGAACATTTGGGCACAGAAATGGAAAGGCAATTTAAACTGTGTCTAATTAATAATTATTAATGTAATAAGACTTTTGAAATAAGTGCCCAATTTGTACTAAAAAATTAAAAGTATTATGAGCCAATATTATGAGCTTTGTCAACAGCGCTACTGAGTGTTAGCTTTTATATATGTTGGTTTGTAGTAGATGCAGGACCATGATGATAGATAAAGCATCTGATGTTGTATATTACAAATATACTATTTTATGCATGCTATGTACTGTAATATATTATTCCTTATTTTCAGTAAGATATTACCACTGCTGCCAACATTTTAGAGCAATTCATTTGTGTGACTTCGGATTTGATATTTTTCACTTTTATTTACATGCAGCTCACGGAAGGCGGTTTTGCTTCAAGTAGGGAGAAAAACATTTGGCTTCAAATATTATACCGTTGTGCCAGAGCACAGTGTGATCCCACTAATTTAATTAAAATTTTCTCCTAGACACTGTCATTACTGCATAAACTTATCTAAAATTATGAAAACTCCTGAGACTTCATAGACCTTTAAGGTCCAAATAAGTTTTTTTGAGCCAGTTTTCTTCTGCAAAGAAAATCCCTGTGGGTATTTCTGGGGGGGGGGGGGTAGGGTAGGGTGTGTGTGAGTGAGAGAGAGCAAAAAAAAGAAAGAAAGGAAGAAAAGGAAAGAAAGAAAGAAAGAGAAAGAAAGAAAGAAAGAAAGAAAGAAAGAAAGAAAGAAAGAAAGAAAGAAAGAAAGAAAGAAAGAAAGAAAGAAAGCTCCATAGTCACAGAAAAAGGTAGATCAAAGATTATGATACCGTATCTTGAAATTACTGATTGCATTCATTGTCTCATACATTGTCTCATACCACTAGATACCACTATATAGCTATTGCAACTAGATACCACTTTGATTAAAGATTTAACTTGGGTCCTAGCATCTTTTTAATGAGGTCATGTTTATGTTGATTAATGTGTATCTCTACACCAAATTGCTTACATTTATCTTTATTTTAAATCACCAACATATAAAAATGACTGATCCTATTAAAATAGGGCAGCTGAAGGGACTGTTTCACTATCATATTTCCTGCCAAAATATTCATTGTCACCACAATATTCTTTGGTAATTTGCTTTCATTTCATCTTCTCTGCAGCATAGAACAAAGGATCTCAAGAAAGCCCACTATGATATGTAGAAAGATGGGGCATCCAGGGACAACAAGACACCACAAATGTGCTAGTATCTGGCCTTTAGTTGAATTCATTATACTAAAAATTTATTGTGTCTTCAAGAAATAAGGTGTCCTTTTCCTATCTAATGGACATCTTCCTCCCATACCTGTGATGGGGGTAGTACAGAGAAATATTCAACAGATATTTTATTCATTGGTTTTGGAAAAAGTGCAAAGAACAGCAATTGAGATGCTTAAAGGCCTGGAGACTAAAATATATGAAGAACTGTTGCAGGATTTGGGTTTGGCTAGTCTAGAGAAAAGAAGGACTTGTAATGATATGATAGAAGTATTCCAGTATTTGAGAGGTTGCTACAAAGAGGAAGGGGTCAACTTATTTACCAAAGCACCTGTAGGCAGGACAAGAAACAATGGATGAAAACTAATCAAGGAAAGAAGCAACCTGGCATTAAGTAGAAATTTCCGAACAGTGATGACAATTAACCAATGGAACAGCTTGCCATCAGAAGTTGTAGGTGCTTCATCACTGGAGGTTTTTATGAAGAGAGTAGTAGTCATTTGTATGAAATGGTATAGGGTCTCCTGCTTGGTCTGAGTTGGTGGGTCCTTAATTAGGTTATTGTTTACTTCTTAGTTGTTGGTATTGGTTGCTTGTGAGAAGGTGTTTTGATCTTTTCATTTCTTTTTTGGCTTTCTAATTGTCTCCTTTGACTAGTATGTTGATGTTGTTTATCTTTATGTGCCTGTTGATGGCCAATTAACAATTCCTGAGTACCAGGATGTGCAGTTTCCCCAATTGAAAATATGGCATGTCCATGTGTGATGAAATTCATCATGTCTTCTGACTGCTAGCTGGAGTTCATGGATGTGCTCTGCTAGCCTTCTGACTGTTTGTCCCCACAAAGTGGTGGTTAGAGTCCTCACATTGTATGTTGTAGATGAGTTCTGGTTTTTTTTCTTTTGCAGCTGCTGGGTCTTTTGGCTGACTAAAGATGTTTTGGTTGGTTTGTGTACTATGGCAATACAATGTGGTTGTAATAGTCTGTTGGTAGTTTCTGAGATGTTTTTGATGTAGGGCAGTGTTATCCTTTTCACAGCTTCTGATGGTTGTACTGTAGTAGGTTGAACAGTCAGGCACTTTTTGATAAAGTAGCATTTTGTGTCCATTTTTTCGGAAGATGTTATATAGATTTGTTTCCTTTTTCTGACGTTCAGGGTTGCTGTAGTGTGCCTGTGTTCATCTGAATGGTATTCTTACACAACCTCTCTTCTGTGAAGCTGCTTTGTTATTTTAGTAGTGGACCACTTGGTAGTGTGATTCGTTTTATGATTTAATAGTTAGTTTCTAATTTGCCATCACTAACTCTGCTGACAAGCCGGAGCTATTTGTATAATCTAACAAATAGATTTCAGAATGAGTGTCACATCACTGAGATGCTAACTCTGTACCTTACATATATACACACTTGCAAGATCATAATACCTGTACAAGGGATGAGGCTTGGATTGCAACACTGTTTTGCTTGTTTTGTTATTTGCTATGCCCACTTTGTGGATGCTCATGAATTCCTGGGACTGATTGATTGATTGATTGATTGATTGATCTAAATATCAAGGACAAGCATTTGGTGCACAAGTATGGTTGGATTTGAATCCTCAGTTCAATTTAAATAATTGATTAGGTCCAATTCAGCTTTTTAGTTTATTATTAGTTTGATTTAGTAAATCATGTTGACTTGGTATACAATTTCAATTCAAGTTCAATTTAATTTTCTGAATTGATTTTTTTTAAAAAGGACTTCTTTACCAAACTGAATTCAAACCCACTTTGATTTAACAAATCAATCCAAATTATTGTTTCAATTCAGAAAGTTGGCTTCATGTGGAAATACTCTTTATACTGAATTTTGCAGAGCCATAATTTAAAACTTTATTGATAAAGATGGTCTTATAATAAAGGGGTGAAATATCTCTACTCAAGATAATTCTCTGAAGTTTCAATTTATTAGTACTTTGTGTTTAAAATATAGATAATTCAGTTTTTAATTAATCCCTATGATTTTTCTCTCTAGTCCCAGATAGGTTCTGCATCATAAATGCTTCTCCTCTCAGTGATATGCTTTGTTGTCAGAAAGTAAAAAGAGCTCTTTCTCTTTTATACTTTTGAAAGAGTTTTTATAATTGTCATTTCTGTGTCAATCTAATAAGTCAAATAAAAAGGAAACAAAAAGTAAAAAAAAACACAATTCTCTAAATACCCATCAGAAGCAAGTTTAATGATACACATTTAAATACAAAGTGAGATTAACTTAAGAAATACTTCTCAATGAATGGTAGAGGCAAACTATACCAATTTATGACAAACTCACAACAGTTTAATTCTGGGTATATATAACCAAAAAAACACACAACAACAACCCTAAAACAAACCCACATAACATTAAAACACACACAATATATAAGTATGAAATACAGAATATAAAATGGTGACCAAACACAATAATGATTACAATTAAAAAGAGACTCAACCCAATTGGACCCAAATTACCTATAATTTGATCAGATACTATTTAATTTGCTTGGCAAATGTTAGACGTTCAAGTCTCTTCTCTCTCACAGCATTTGCATCTCATCTATTATCTATTCCCATCCAGTATCATTTGACTTTGGCTTCAGTTTAAAATGACACTGAAACATGCAAGCTTTACATTGTCTTTCATTCATCAAAACCCCTTTGCTGCTATCCCTATTCTCCAGATATCCTGTGGTTTTATTTTGTTTCATTTCTTTGTCTAAGCATGTGTTTGTGGTGTGTACATTCTTCAAATGATTTGCCAAACAAAGATAGGGCACAATATCTAAATTAAGTTTAATGAATAAAAAGGGACAAAACTTTATAAATGTAAGAAGTGAAACAGGCCTTCCAGCTATAAAACAATAAAAACATTATTCTCTGAGTTAGATGCACAGGTGCACTGATGATGTTACTTAGCTGGGTAGTGAAATGTCTGCAAGAAAACAGCCACCTTTGGATAACCCAAAAAAAGAAAAGAATTCCAGTTTGCCATGACTCAACTTCCAGACAAGCTTGGAAAACATTAAGAATCTAAGAGTTCAATCCTGAGCCATATGTATTTAGTATTGTTGGAATAGAAACTTTTTTTTTAATTGAAAGCCTTAGTTTTTCTGAACAGAATGAATAAACAACACAGAAAATACACGGACTACATGACTATGTACCTTGTAAAATATAAAGGGCAAGTCAAAAGACAATCTTCTTCCTGACTGGACAATCACTTAAATATGAGCCAGCCATGTGCTGCAGCTGCCAAAAAAGCCAACACAGTGCTAGGCTGCATTAACAGAGTGATAGAATTAAGATCATGTGAAGTGTTAATACCACTTTACAATACCTTGGTAAGGCCACACTTGGAATATTGCATTCAGTTTTGGTCACCATAATGTAAAAAAGAGCAACAAAGATGGTTAGGGGACTGGAGGCTAAAACATATGGAATGATTGCTGGAATTGGGTATGTCTGGTTTAATGAAGAAAAGGACAAGGGGTGACATGCTATTCTCCAAAACACCTGAAGGCAGGACAAGAAGCAGTGGATGGAAACTAATCAAAGAGAGAAGCAACCTAGAACTAAGGAGAAATTTCCAGACAGTCAGAACAATTTATCAGTGGAACAACCTGCCTCCAAAAGCTGTGAATGCTCCAACACTGGAAGTTTTTAAGAAGAGACTGGACAGCCATTTGTCTGCAATGGTTTCCTGCCTGAGCAGGGGGTTGGACAAGATGACCTCCAAGATCCCTTCCAACATTATTGTTGTTGTTGTTGCTATTGTTGTTGTTATTGGCTTGAGATTGACTCATCCTTCCATCCCTCCAAGGTCAGTAAAATGAGGACCCAGATTGTTCTGGGCAATATGTTGACTTTGTAAACCCCTTAGAGACAGCTATAAAGCACTATGAAGTGGTATAGAGGTCTAAGTGGTATTTCTATTGATATCCTTTGGTTTCATCTAGTTGTTAGGCCTCATGTGTATAGAGCAGGTATAGACAACATATGGCCCACAGCTTCCAAATCGCCCATCAAACTGCCTTGTGTGGCCTGCAGGGTTCTTTTTAAAAAAGTAATAAATTCATTACTACCACCATTGAAAGATGCACTATTGAGTGCCTGCAAGCTTTGCTGCTGCTGCTATTCTACTAGCTGATGAACAGCTGATTGGCCATCAGGCTTTTCTTTGCAGCCTACCATGATTTATCAACAGAATGGTTTTTCCCCCCTTCTAACATTGTGCAGGTAGAACACCTAATAGAATGTGTATCTTTAATGATAATTTAAAGTACTTAGGTAAAAAAGTCACCTCTTTGGACCCAGGATTATGTGTGATCTTGACAAGCCGTGATATTTGGGGGAAGATATAGGCCACCCTCAGATGTTTCTGACCCGATTTCAGAAGGAGCATTTTTCAAAATCATTTGAATTAAGGATGGTATATTAATCAAATATAGCTTAGTTTTTATTTCCACAATATATGATTTCTTTAAAAATAAAAATAAAGCAGAGACACTGCTTTACAATATCTATTGGAGCCAAAAATATACAGATGCAAACAAATATCAGGGATAAACTTCTGGAAAAGACTTTTTTTTTTTCTTAATCAGCTGGAAAGTTTCTCAGGTCAGAGTCATTTTATGTCACTTGGCACTGTGGAAGACAAATTGCAGTGCTGCACATAGACAGAGACTATGGACTGTCCATGTTGTTATTCCATACTTCCACACAAATGACAGGGACAAATGTCAAGCCATCACAAGCCATGTTATATGAAACAGCAAACACCTTGCTCTTAGCAAGAAACTCCCGGAGAGAAATCTAACCTTAATTTTCTAGAGGCACCAATTACATTTCCAATTGTGCACCACAGAGCTGTACCAAGTGAAAAATTGGGATAAAGATAATACAGGTATTGTGGAAAATTGGATGGATAAACTTTTCTATACTCAATAAATCTGAGTGCAACTTACAATTCTACAGTATAGCCTTTTCCATCCCACCCCACTGCAATCCTTTCGAATAACATCCCCCTCCTTTTTTTTAACCAGGTTTTTGCTCCACTTTGTGACTGGCTCTGAGCCTATCACTTCAGATGGTGATCTGTTAGACAAATACCTCTAGTGCAGACATGTCAAACACAAGGCCCGGGGGCCAGATCTGGCCCGCGAAGTGGTTTCATGTGGCCCACGAAGCCATCCTGGAAACAGTGAGGGAACGGCCCCCATTGCCTTGGCCCTGGCCCAGAGACCCTCCTTCTGCCAGAGACCCTCAGATCTGTCCCACTCCTGCCCAGGCCCCCATAGGGACCCTTGATGCAAACGATGTAGAGCTGGCCACGCCCACCCAGTAGGCCATATGCACTCTAGCCATGCCCACCCAGTAGGCCACGCCCACCCAGGCCATACCCACCCGGCCCCCCTAAAGGCAACCACAATGCTGATGCGGCCCTCAATGAAATTGAGTTTGACACCCCTGCTCTAGTGCTACTACTTTATCCTGACTGTAGACATATAGAAATACATGCACGTTTACAACTGCATCTATTCACATTCTGAACTAAAAGCACAATTCAGAGAAACATTTACTGGCCAACCCAGGTGAACGTCACCCTGGGCCAGTTAGGTTCAAGTTCTAGAAATGAGATATTCCGAATGGTATTTTACCTTATGTGATGATTCTGAGAACTACAGTTCCAGTCCATTGATGTAATTTCTCACTAAACCTGACTTGTCCCAGTATGACATTCTTAAGTCCCTTGGAATTTTCCCATTTCATATAGGCATGTCATCATCCTACTCAGTTTGCATAGGAATAATCTCTTGTTGTGGAACCTATTTATTTTTGTACAAGTAGTCCATGACTTACGGGCCACAACTGAGCCCAAAATGTCTGTTGCTAAACATGACACTTGCTAAGTTTTGTCCCCTTTGATGATCCTTCTTGCCACAATTGTTAAATGAACCACTGTAGTTGCTGAGTCAGTAACACTGTTGTTAAGTGAATCTGGCTTCCCCCATTGACTTTGCTTGTCAGAAAGTCACAAAAGGCAATCGTATAACCCCCAAACACTGCAACCATCAGGCTGCTTTTGATTACATGACCACAGGGAGGCTGCAATAGTTGTAAGTGTGAAAAATGGTCATAACTCACTTTTTTTTAGTGCCATTGTAACTTCAAACAGTCACTAAATGTATGGTTGTAAGTTGAAGACTACCTGTAATTTACAAGTCTTTCTTATGGTACTTTTCCAGATAAGAGAACATCTACAAACCCTTTTTCTTTTATTGCCTATTTTGAGTCAGTATCAAATACGCCATCTTTCACAAATGACATAGTCACACCTTCAAATCCTAACTCTTTATGCGGCATAAAATTATATAGTAACATATTAACATACTGTATACTGTATTCAGTGTAATAGGTAAAGGTAAAGGTTCCCCCGCACATGCATGCTAGTCGTTTCCGACTCTAGGGGCCGGTGCTCATCTCCGTTTCAAAGCCGAAGAGCCAGCGCTTGTCCGAGGACGTCTCCGTGGTCATGTGGCCGGCATGACTAGACACCAAAGGCGCACGGAACGCTGTTACCTTCCCACCGTAGTGGTCCCTATTTTTCTACTTGCATTTTTACGTGCTTTCGAACTGCTAGGTTGGCAGAAGCTGGGACGAGTAACAGGCGCTCACTCTGCTACACGGCACTCGGGATTCGACCCGCCAAACTGCCGACCTTCCGATCGACAAGCTCAGCGTCCTAACCCACTGAGCCACCGCGTCCCTTTTAGTCAGTGTAATAATAGGTAACTATACGATCTCACAGTTTTGGCTGCATCTGGCAGCTGAGTCAATTTATTTTTGGCTATATTCAGATAATATATGAGTTCGCCCTAAAAATGGTCTTTTATTTATTTTTTATTTTTTTATTTTAATCCCCTTTATATCCCGCCCTTCTCTGAAGACTCAGGGCGGCTTACAATTTAAAGCACAAATCAATGTGCTTACTTTGAATTGGTATAGAATTTGTGTTTTACCTTCCATTACTTATTCCATCTTATGGCTCCTCCAAGTCAGCCATTTCAGTCTCTTATCCTACATGTAGAGCTAGAATATGCTAAACAAATCAGTGGGCTTTGTTTAGAATTTGTTCCTTACCCCCCACCCACCCACCACCACTCCATGATCCATCTTAGCAACATGAAATTGTGGCTAAAGCTATTGGGAAGTGTGTAAATATTGTACCATTCAAATTGTGCTGCAATTCACTTGGAGTTTTAAATACCACAGAAACATGCTGATTTGGTAGCCAGCAAGCTAGTCCTTGTAGCAACCACACAGGTTTTTTTGCATACCAGCAGACAGATGTTCTCCTCATTGTAGGAAGATCTGGGTGGAAGAGTGGATGAGATTTTTGCTCTTCTAGCACTTGCAATTGCTTCAGGGGCAGGAGACTAATTGGAAGGCATTTTTTTTATTTTTCTATTAATCAGTTGGAGGATGAGTGTTGATTGGGTCATGGGGTTTCCTGTTCTCTATGTACTCAGTTTGGCAGAAATGAAACGGACTGTAAATTGATTTCAAATTGTTTTGTAAGGGGACTGGGGAGTGGAAGCAATACTGGAAATTGAAGTGCTATCAATTTTCATTTCTTTTCATCTCAACGCTCAGTGAGACATTTGGCATGCTCTGTCCTATCAGGCTGTTCTCTACAGCTTTATTTCCTCCTTTAAAATATATATATATTTCTGGAAACCCGGAGCTATCCTGAATGAGTTTATCCATCTGTCTTACATATTGCAGTTGTTCTTTCAGCTAAGTTGTATCCTTGAATTGAAAATATTAGATAAAGTCCTACCTAGAGCCAAATCTGCCATTTTGGGTGGAATCCTAAGTTACTTAAAACAAATGCTAGTGACCTCAAAAGAGTATTAAATAGTTATCTTCAAAAATATCATTTTATTACAGAGATATCCTAACACTGATGTTAATGCTGTGTGATTGTTATTTCTATTCTGGACCTAACTGGACTGTAGCAATTTTTTGCTATAGAAAGGAATATTTGCTATTGCTATTTTGTTTGTCTAAGGGTGAGTGTGAAATGGAGGAATGTTTTTCCCATTGCATAATATTGTGTCTGTATTTTATATGAACCTTGCTAAAATGCATCATTGCAAATGCAAGCACAAATGCATAATATGATTATTTTTGTGTGTGTCAGCCCCTCGCCTTTTGCGAGAAGCTGAGCTGGCACAGCGATTGCCATTTTAGATGACTGAAAAAGCTATCAAGGCTGTTATCAGTAGCGGCCCAATTTAAAAAAAAGCAAGGTTAAGTGTTGCAAAACTTGCATCACACCATTCTTTGACAAAGGAGCACATTTGTCAAATACATGAGCTCTCTGCTTAAGAGGTGCTTCTGTAAATTTTTACCATCTGTTGCCCTGCTGAAAAGACGCAGCGCAAAGAGCAGTGTTTGCTACTTCTTTCCTGCTTTCTCTCTGGAAGTCTCCCCTAGAGCTCCTCCCTTTACTCTCACTGAGAACAGCAGGTGGCAATTTTCTACTGGAAACAAGCCATTTACTATGCTGGACCAAGTAGTAGAGGCTTACTTAGTTACCATGCCCAGCATTTCTTGGGGACATTATAAACTTCAGGATCTCATTCATTTGTTATTTATCTTGACATTTCCATCCATGACTGCCCAGATATTGTAAGTGATTGCCTAATCCCAGTTGTAGAAGTACTTGGCACCCTATAAAATGCTTGAATCCCTGAGTCAATAGATGCTTTTTAGCTTGATGTTCGGTCAAAAAGGCATACAGGTTTGTGTGTGTGTGTGTGTGCGCACACACACATGTGTGTGTCTGCTTTGTCTCTATTTTTTTTAAAAAAATAACATACATGGGTACATAGAATATCTCATTTAGACCCATGAAAGGATTAGAGGAGACTAGCACATGGTTAGAAGATACAATTATTAATAGAAGAGCACACTTACTTTTTTAATGTTTTCTGAATAATATTCAGTTACACTAAATACACTGACTGGAGTTTAAAACCTGTGCCAGTTCATTTGAGGTTTTGGCTCTTCCTTTCTGAGTGAGAACATGACAAAATTCAACACTTGGAAAATTTAAATATATGTGTCTTCCCTTGGCAGCATTTTGCACTTACAGTTGTTTCAAAAGTAAAATATCTCGGGAGGAAACATAAGGATAGACAGAATCAGGTTGTTTTGCTTATTTCAGTTGAAATACAGTAATTCAACTTAAATCATTTCCATTTCAAATTAATTATTGGAAACAGTCCTGTTTGTTCATACCTGAAAACTTTGCTATGTGAATTAGGATGAAGATGTTTAAGTGGCTGCTAAGCGTGACATGAAGAACATTCAAATGGATTGATTCTTGAATTTTAGAAGAGTATGCTGATATGCATGCCAGTCATATCTCCTAGTAGCCATGCATCTAATGTGCACAAGAAGTGGGCCTACATGTCAACAATTCATTCTTTAAAAGGAAACTCGAGATCATTCAAGATCTGCCTTCCATGGTGAAACTCTGTTTTATAAGGACACAAAAAGAGAGATACATGTGGAGAGCCCCTTCTATGTGGACTTAGTTTCACCAGTTTAATTAGATGTTTCTAGATTACAGCTGGACCTTGACTTACAACAGTTTGTTTAGTGACCATTCGAAGTTACAACGGCACTGGAAAAAGTGTCTTATGGCCATTTTTCACACTTATGACGGCTGCAGCATCCTCATGATCATGTGATCAACGGACTGGCAACGGACTCTTACTAATGACAGTTGCAGTCATGTGATCACTTTTTGCAATCTTCTGACAAGCAAAGTCAATAGGGAAACCAGGTTAATTTAACAGTTAAGTTGCTAACTTAACAACTGTGGCAAGAAAGGTTGTAAAATGTGGCAAAAATCACTTAACAAGTGTTTCACTTAGCAACATAAATTTTGGGCTCAGTTGTGGTTGTATGTTGAGTACTACTTGTATAATGAAGAGGTTAGACCAGGGGTAGGCAACCTCGGCTCTTTTATGACTCATGGACTTCAACTCCCAGAAATCCTGAATCAGCATAGCTGACTCAGGAATTCTGGGAGTTGAAGTCCATGAGTCATAAAAGAGCCGAGGTTGCCTACCCCTGGGTTAGACAGTTGGTTGACATTTGAAAAATATTGTAAATCATTTATGTGAATAGTCTCTGTCTTGTCATTTTATTCCAATTTATAGAATCTGGGTCTCAAACTTTTCAAGAGGCTAGCATCTCAACTCTAATCTGGGCTGTTTATCTTGTGCGTATTTCCGTTATGTGTAAGTTAATGATAAGTGTCATGTAGTGAGGATCATGCGTGCCATAGTAAACTTAACTTACATTTCTTGAACTAACTGAGGATCAGAATACAGGCATGTTTCCTGTTTATGAATTCTGTAATACAATGTTTGGCTTTAAAATGTACCAACATGTCTACATATTAAAATAAAAAAAAAAACATATTATGGATTTAGGAATAAGAACATATGAAAGTAATTTGGATTAAAGCAAGGACATTTTTATATCCTTAGCACCACATTTGCTCAATGTTGTTTTCCCTTGAAATTGGTTATATTTCAAGGTCAGGATAGATTTGTACAATTCTGCTTTGGGTTGACATTTCTATTATGACAAGGTAGTACTTCTCTACACAGATTCTCAACAGCTCTGTTCCTTGTTGTTTGATAGTTCCCTACTTTCTGGAGAAAAAATTGCTAAGGAACAGAAAATATGGGAGACCAAATACTTTTAATACATTTTAGGAACATTTGTTATTGAAGAAAGGTTGAGGTTTCCACAGATGAACAGCCAGATAACAAGTAAAAGTCCTGTCACTCATCTAAAGGAACAAGCATCTTTCTTTATTCTGCAGATTGCATTGATAAGAAAAATAAATATCTTTTCCATGTGGCAATGAGATAATTTAGTAATGAGGTAACTATTTCCTCAGTATATATTATAACAATATCTTCCTTTCTACTTTTAAAATCTTTTTACTGGATACATTTCTTTGGATTTGCCATACCCGATATATTCTGGTCTCCAGAGGAACTTCACAAGATCCACTGTAAAATGGGAAGTACCTCGAAATCTTGCAGTAGACAATTAAATATGATTTAATACTATAAATGTCCTTCTCTTACTATACAAAGAAGTCAATTGGGCTTTGGCCTATTGTTTCTCTTTACTGAACCCTTTCAAAGCAAAAAAGAAAAAATTTCTACTTCTCAGCTTTGGCGAGAACTTCTCATTTTGGAAACAGCTGTTTTTGGCTCCTAGTGCATCAAACACAAATGACACATTTTATTCAAATGGAGTGGATAGACTGTTGTTTGCTTCTCTTTTATCTGCAAAAGAAAACAAACCTCAGGTAGTTTAGCCTTAGGGCAGAAGCCCACCTAGGAATATGAACATGGAACTCCTGCTCGTTCAGCTGGCATGAACTGTCACCCATTAGCTTATTTGTTTTCTTCAATCTTTTACCTCACTAAAATAGCTTTTTAGCTGAAAATCTTGCCTGACAAATGCTTGACTCTCCTACATCAAAATACCCTGTTTACATAGAAGACAGTCAATATATTTTAAGAAGGAAAATGAGATGAGGGGAAGGCATAAAATCAGAACACCAATAAGTTCATGGCTTTATCTCTGCATGATGATAAGAATTAAGACAGATATGTGTTCGTTTGATTTATGAGAAAGTACTTTACTGCAAACTAAATAGCTGTTTACTTTATATTGAGATTCTCATTGGAATTCAGCCCAGTATTACTAGCTGGTTTAAGATTTAAGATTTAAGATTTATTGAGATTTTTATACCGCCCTTCTCCCAAAGGGACTCAGGGCGGTTCACAGGGCATAAATATAAACAACAGTACAAACATTAAAAGATAATTAAATTAATGCCCAAGTTAAAACCAGAATAATAAAACAAACCAATAAAAAACCCAAGTACCCCCATCAGGCCAGACCCGCTAGTTCAAATAAATGGGTCTTCAACCCGCGACGGAAGGATCGGAGGTCTGATGCCATCCGGAGCTCAACCGGCAGTTGGTTCCATAACGCCGGAGCACCCACAGAGAAGGCCCTCCCCCTGGGGGCCACCAGTCGACATTCCTTGACAGGAGGCACCCTGAGGAGGCCCTCTCTGTGGGCGCGCACAGGGCGGAGGGGAGTCGACGCCGGCAGCAGGTGGTCCTCGAGGTATCGTGGACCCATGCCATGTAGGGACTTAAAGATCATAACCAAAACCTTGAACCTTACCCGGAAGACAACTGGTAACCAATGCAGCTCACGGAGCAAAGGTGTAACATGGGAGTACCGGGAAACTCCCAAGACAACTCTCGCGGCCGCATTCTGTACCAGTTGGAGCCTCCGAGTAGTCTTCAAGGGAAGTCCCATGTAGAGAGCGTTACAGTAGTCTAGGCGAGAGGTCACGAGCGCATGAGTGACCGTACACAAGGCCTCCCGGTCCAGATAGGGCCGCAACTGGCGCACCAGGCGAACCTGGGCAAAAGCCCCCCTAGTCACGGCCACTATGTGATCCTCCAAAGTGAGTCGTGAATCTAGGAGGACTCCCAAGTTGCGAGCCCTATCCACAGGGGGTAAAAGCTCACCCCCCATAGAAAGAGGTGGAACATCCCAGGTGTCTCGGGAAGCCGGAATGTACAGCCACTCAGTCTTGTCAGGGTTGAGTTGAAGTCTGTTCCTCCCCATCCAGACCCGAACCACCTCCAGGCAACGGGACATCACAGCGAGGGCATCACTGGGGTGGTTTGGGGTCGAAATAAAAAGTTGGGTATCATCAGCATATTGATGATACCCAACTCCAAAACCACGAATGATCTCACCCAGCGGTTTCATATAGATGTTGAACAGGAGAGGCGAGAGGACCGACCCCTGAGGAACTCCACAAGCGAGAGTCCTAGGGGTCGACCTCTACCCCCCTGCCAACACCGACTGCGAGCGTCCCAGGAGATAGGAGGAGAACCACTGAAAAACCGTGCCTCCCACTCCCAATCCCCTGAGACGCTGCAGCAGGATACCATGGTCGATGGTATCGAAAGCCGCCGAGAGGTCTAATACGACTAGGACAGAGGAATACCCCCTATCCCGAGCCCTCCAGAGATCATTCACCAGAGCGACCAATGCCGTCTCCGTGCTGTGCCCGGGCCTGAAACCCGATTGGTAAGGGTCCAGATAATCCGCTTCATCCAGGACCAGAGGGAGCTGATGCGCCACCACACTCTCAACAACCTTCGCAAGAAAGCGAAGGTTGGAGACTGGACGAAAGTTGTTCAATACAGCTGGGTCCAAGGCAGGCTTCTTGAGGAGAGGTCTCACCACCGCCTCCTTCAAGATGGTGGGGAAATAACCCTCACTCAAAGAAGCAGATATAACCGCCTGGAGCCAGCCTCGTGTCCTCTCCCTAGCTGCATAAACCAGCCAAGAAGGGCACGGGTCCAATAAACATGTGGTGGAACTCAGCTTCCCCATAATCCTGTCCACTTCATCAGGGGTCACAGAATCAAACTCCTCCCAGATAACATTGACAAGACCGCCCGTGTCCTGATCGTCAGACTCTGCCCAGCTGGAGTCCAAACCGGTCCGAATCCGAGCGATTTTATCCGACAGATGTTGACCAAACTCCTCGGCACGACCCTGCAAGGGATCCTCCCTCACCTCCTGATTAAGAAGGGAGCGAGTCACCCTAAACAAGGCGGCCGGGCGATTATCTGCGGACGCGATGAGGGTGGAGAAGTAATTACACCTCGCCTCCCTCATCGCAGCGAGATAAGACCTAATATAGGTTCTTAACCGCAATCGGTCGGGTTCAGATCGGCTGGACCTCCAGCAGCTCTCTAGGCCCCGTTTCCGACGCTTCATCTCCCGGAGCTCCGCGGAGAACCATGGAGCTCGCTGGGATCTGCGCCGGGTCAGGGGCCGCAAGGGTACAACCCGGTCGAGTGCCTCAGTGGCTGCCCTTTCCCAGGCTTCCACTAAGGCATCCGCCGAGCTGTGAGCAATGGAGGCAGGTGGAGACCCCAGCGCCGCTTGGAATCTCTCAGGATCCATTAGGCGTCTGGGGCGGTACCATCTAGTTGGCTCCGTACCTCCACGGCGAGGGGTGGCAAAATGGAAGACCAGCCGCAGGAGATGATGATCGGTCCATGACAGGGGCATAATAAATGGAAAGCCCCCACCAAGATCATCCAACCACCGTCCAGATAAGAAAATCAGGTCAAGGGTGTGGCCTCCCTCATGAGTTGGCTCAGAAATTACCTGCATCAGGTCCATGGCCGTCATGGAAGCCATGAACTCCCGAGCAAGCTCAGATGAACCTCCCAGGGATGGTAGGTTGACGTCTCCCAAAACTATAAGTTTGGGGAACTCAACCACCAACCCTGAGAGGACATCGAGCAGCTCAGGCAGGGCTGCCACTACGCGACTAGGCGAAATGTACACGAGCAGCAAGCCCAACTGCGCCCCAGAGCCAAATCTCATAAAGAGAGACTCACACCCGACTATCTGAGGAACGGTGGTCTCCCGCGGACATAAGGTCTCCCTAACGATCACCGCCACACCCCCACCCCTACCCTGAGCTCGAGGCTGGTGTAGCACCCGGAAGCCTGGTGGGCAAAGATCAACCAAAGGGACCCCACCCTCTGGGCCCAACCAAGTCTCCGTGATGCAAGCCAGGTCCGCATGCTCACCCTCAACTAAATCCCTAATAAGGGGAGCTTTGTTGACCACGGACCTGGCATTCAGGTACACCAGCCGGAGCTCAGGAGGCTGCACATCCTCGCTCCCGGAACCTCGGGAAAGAAGCAGAGGGTCGGAGCGCCCCACCGCTTGCAAATAGCGGAGATGGCGCTCCCGGTAACGATATGGCCCCCTGTCTATCCGCCTGCTGCCATTCCCCGTCGTGGGAATTGGTAATCCCACGACCCGCTCATGAGCCCCGGAGACAACGACCCCTCGTTCTCCCCCCGTGCGGTCAGACCCAAGTCTGGCCTGAACTATGGTTGATTGGCCGCCCCCCAAAGCCAGACAACCCCTATCTCCCACCCCCCTCCCCAACCCCGTAAAATTTTTTGATAAAAACAAAATCAGGGGCCTCTTATTACATTTATGTTGACGGCCCCTACCCCTGCCCAGCCATCTCTCAGAGACCCAAAACTCGGGCCCTTCATCGAGGTTAGAATTTAAAGAGGCGGGTCGCACCCAGGCGAGGGGGGCACCCCTGAGGGCGAGCAAGTCCGTGCTAGTATATTGTCGCATGTTAGTCCAGCAAGTCCAGAATAGGTAGTCCTGGAGATGATCAAGTCCATAGGAGGGTCGAAGGCCGGAAAAGAAAATATCTGGATCCACACCCAGCTGCACTGCCACTTAGCTGGGTGCCCCAGTAAACAGGTCACCCCCGCCCTCTCACGGCAAGTTGCAACTCTGTACCTGGGGATGGTCAAAGATATACTCTGGGTAGGCATGCCCCATAGAGCTCCCACCTCTATGGGGCTGCAGATGTAAAAGTCAGCCACTCTCCCACCATGGCTGATACCCAGGACCGACCAAATCCAAAGGGGAGAGGGGGAGGCAGACAAAATTATATATTCAGGCAGAAGAGTAGACGGGCCAAAATGGGCGAAATGGTCTAAAAGCGTCACCGCCGTTAGAACGGTCCAAAGGTGGTATAAAGACCGCCTGTTGCTCCATTGAAGCGGTCCAAAGACGCCGTTGCCAACACAAGCGGTCCGAGGCAGCACAGGAAACATCATCGCCGCTAGGATAACTCTCAGTCGCCCTCTCCGCCGCCAAAACGGCTCGAGGACGATAGCGTCACTAAAAGCAGCCTGATGCAGTCTGGGGTAAGATGGAAGCACCACCGCCGGCGAGAGGGGCCGAGAGCCCGAGAAACATCGCAGCCAGTCACTGGCCTCCACAAGCGGCCCAAATAGGCCAGAAAACACTGATGCCGCCGAGGTGGCCCAAAAACAGGTCAAGTGTTGCCACTCGGGCCAGGAGGCCCCAGGAATGCCACCGCTTAGTGCTGGTCGCTGAGAACGGCCAGAGCCCACTGCTGCCGTCGTCTTCGTCGCCGGATGCAGGCCATCTCTGCCGTCGAATGCGGCCCCAGGAGACACCGCTACCAGCGGCAACGCCAACGCCCACGCCGTCGCCGCCATCGCCGCCGCCAAGTCGGACCCACAGGCGTCTCTCTCGGCAACCAGAGGCAGCCCGAAGATGTTAAGGGCGGCCCGAAACGGCCCGGGGAAGCAAGAAACGCCGCCACCGAGCGCAGCCCGAGAAACTACCGCCGCCAGCGCCGAGGCCGCCGCCCACGCCGCCGCCGCCATCACTGCCACCCCAAACGAACCCGCAAGCGTTTAAGGTCAAGTAAAAGAGATAAAACCACAAGGTAGAGCCTACAATTAAGACAAAAATAGTTAACAATGATAATATAATGCTTGGCTGTAAATTTTAAAAGTAGAAGATGACAGTGGGCAAAACTGTACTTGAGTTGCCTGGTAGTTTTGTTAATAAAAATTAATTGATCCACTGATTTGCATTAATCAGAATCAGTTACCTTGTTAGAACCATTTTAACTCATACTGTAGGAATCTGTATCATACCATGTAGGATAACTAATGTTCTTAGTTTAAATAGATACCTGGTAGCTATTCTCTATTTGCTTAATACAGAACATTTCTCCATTTTATTTGATTAAATTATGAAATTATATCAGGATCTTGTGCAGGCAAAATACATTCATGTCACTGGTCTATTGCATTGTCAAAATGAAATTCAGATAGAAATACTTTGTATAAATTGGTCATAACTTACTTTGTGACATGTCTGGCATTGTTATTGCTGTTTTTCTTCCTCATTGATGAGACTTTCTTTTGTTTAGTCAGGAGTCATATAATGAACGATTCATATCACAGTTCATAATTTGCAACTGTTTTGACAGTCTCATGATAACAATAACTGAATAAAATAACAACTGTACAAATGAATATATGAACTTTGGGAGGAGGCAAAATCACAAACATTTACAATGAATCCAAACATACTTGTTTCTATTCTTCCACTCCCCCTTTCCCCAAAGAAGATTACTTGTCAATTGTACTATAATTATTATTACCCCCCGTAGATAGGGCTCGCAACTTGGGAGTCCTCCTAGATTCACGGCTCACCCTGGAAGACCATATAGGAGCTGTGACTAGGGGGGCTTTCGCCCAGGTTCGCCTGGTGCGCCAGTTGCGGCCCTATCTAAGCCGGGATGATTTATGCACGGTCACTCATGCGCTCGTGACCTCTCGACTTGACTACTGCAACGCTCTCTACATGGGGCTGCCCTTGAGGACCACCCGGAAGCTCCAACTGGTACAGAATGCAGCCGCGAGAGTTGTGTTGGGAGTCTCCCGATACTCCCACGTTACACCTCTGCTCCGTGAGCTGCATTGGTTACCGGTTGCCTTCCGGGTGAGATTCAAGGTATTAGTAATGGTATTCAAAGCCCTCCATGGCAGGGGGCCGGAGTACCTGAGGGAACACCTGCTGCCGGCATCGACTTCCCTCCGCCCTGTGCGTTCCCACAGAGAGGGCCTCCTCAGGGTGCCACCGGTCAGAGAATGTCAACTGGTGGCCCCCAGGGGGAGATCCTTCTCTGTGGGCGCCCTGGAGCTATGGAATCAGCTCCCGGTTGAGCTCCGGACGGCGCCCGACCTTCGCTCCTTTCGCCGCGAGCTAAAAACATACTTTTTTGAACAAGCTGGCCTGGCCTGATGGGGGGATCGGGGGCTATTTATTAGGTTTTAAATATCTATTTTAGTATGTGGGCATTTATTTAATTTAGTTTTAACTTTTGTAATTTGTATTTTTATTCTTGCCCTGTTCACCGCCCTGAGTCCTGCGGGAGAAGGGCGGTATAGAAATATTATTAAAATAAAAATAAAAAAATAAAAATAATACAATGGTCCAGTAAATGCATATAAATCCCATGATAGAGTTACCTAGATGTAGTCAGGAAGGACTGAAAAACCCCAGGTTATAGTTTATCTTCACCAGATTTGATGAGGTAAGAACAAGGTTATGGTCAGGACCAGAATTCTGGGAGTTGAAGTCTACAAGTCATAAAAGAGCCAAGGTTGCCTACCCCTGGTCTAGACTCTAGATCCTTTATACTTTTTGTCTGGTTTAATCTCAGGAGCACAGATCAGTGTGAATCTGGTTTGGTTCATCTTTCATACTTGTATATATTATTTGGTACCTTCCATTTTCTTTCTCTTTTTAAACAAATCAATTAGAAATTCCACTACTATTGTCTTCAGTGTAGCTCCTCTAATAAAGATGGACATGGGCAGATGGTTTTATATGTAATTTGTTACCATTTTAATTGTAAATATTTGCCCCTAATATTAACTTTTTAGCATTTTTTTTTACTTGTTTCCAAATATACTTTTTATCTGATCTTTTAATCAAGTAAGATGTTTGTTCATTTATTTCACAATATTTATATACTGCCCCAAACTCTGGGTGTTATATAAAATAAAACATAAAAAAGTGAACACTCATCTTCATCCAGGCCAAAGGCTTTTCTCCTTCTCATCTTCTCCTCCTCCTCCTCCTTCCCCCTCCCCCTCCTCCTCTTTTACTGCTTCAGGTGTCAAAAGACATACAAAGTTCTCGTTCTTGCTCTTCTGGCAGCCTCAATCACTGTTATTTGATGCTGTTGTATTGTGTCTTTGATCTTTCTCTCTACTCTATGCCTGCTAGAGTTTATTTTGAAATATCATTCTGCCTCACATATTTTCTAGACATGTGGTAATATGATCACACAGAGACATGTACATGCATGCACACATCCTATATTGCACTAAAGTTATAGTCGCATGTATGCATGCTACTTAGACTCATATACAATTATTTTGGCTTAACTGGGTTAAAGACCATGTTGAGGACTGCTGTGTTTAAAATGGAATGAGATTCTGGACAAAGTTTTTGGATTCATATCACTTAATAGAAATGTTTCTGTGTTCCATTTATATTGTTTTATCTTGTCTGTTTCACTAATTCATTGGGGAGAAATTCTGTTGCTAACCAAGAGAGGAGAAGAAGTGTGAGATCTGAATTACTGAGTAAAAACCTTATTAACAACTATTCATCCAATTTAATTATTTCTGGAATGCTGCCACCAATTACCTTTTGGCACCCTGGCTTAAATTGCAGTTGCCATCCGTTTGTGTAATCAGAATGAGTATCCATTTGAAAGCTTCTGAATTGGCGGCAGCAAGGACGAGGGAGACGCGTCTTCATTCAACAGCCTTTATTTGACGTAGCCCGGACAAAACAGAACGGTACAAACATGCCTTATATAGGCAGCTGTCAAACGGGACAGCAAATCAGGTGCGGGTGTTCTTCCCGCCGAGGGATCGTGTGCCAATAGTCAGCTGGCAGTTTTGACATTTCCCCAGTGATAGCGCAAGCGCGTTAGCTGGGGGAATCCCGTCAGCTGGCTTTGGTGGGCAGCCGGTATTTTGACAGCTAGCTGCTGACAGAGTTCGCGGCTGGGGCGCATGCGCCAGTTTGACAGCGGCTGCCGCTGTTTTGACAGCCCGCGGTTTTGACAGCTCGTGGGCAGGGCGCATGCACGGCGTTTGACAGCTGTCAAACGGTCGCGTGTAGACGGTCTTGACAGGCCGCGGAGCGCAACTGCGCATGCACGATTCCTTTGACAGCTGTCAGTGCGGCCGCGTGGAGCAGCCTGTGACAGCTGTCATTATTATGAATATGCTGCAGCTTCAGTCTGAAATTTGATGCCAATTACCCTGAGAAATAAAGGCAGTGTTAAAAATTGTAAATATTTTTACAAACATTTATACAGTATTACTAAACAGTATATGTCAAAAAGATGGTATGTCCTGGTTAATGCCCTAGGAAAATTTGGCTGATATTCACAACCGTTTACATTATTTTACCTCTTAAATGACTTGGCAATCTAGAATCTCTCCTTTTTCAGAAATACATACTTCTCTAAAGCCAGAGCATAAACCAAGAAGGGGATATTTGGCAAAGTTGCAATCAGAAAAAAGAAAGAAAAAGGATGCTATTTTGCCATAAAACCCATTAATGTAAATAATTCAGTCTGATTCATAAACCTATTAAGTTGATGTGGAGGAGAGAATGCAAGCTAATTTAATGTTCATAGGATTTTTCCTGTAAGGAAGTGGGCCAGTTCAGTGATCACCTCACTGTTCTAATGATAATAGAAGTTGCTGACAGCAGGTTAAGATGGACTTTAGTTGGAATTAGATCTGGCAAGTGTTCATTTTCATTAAAGAAAAAAAATGGCTTGCTTTCTTGGCTGCACAAGATGGATGGAGATCTTGTATATTTCTGCAGGTGTACTTTTTCTGTCACAGCATCCCATGATCATCCAATAAGCACCAATAAGCATGGAAGCAGCAGCATTTAAACAAAGATTATTGTGCTGTTGTTAACACAAGGAGCATTTCTAGCAAGATGGGGGAAGGATGTAAAGAATGGGTTTTAGCTTTCTTTCCAACACCTTAATAATAGCTCTGTCCTGACTCATGTGCCTTGGAGAAAGTAGGAATGGAGGAGTCAGCAACATTCTAAGTAATTGATCCTTCCTTCCTTCCTTCCTTCCTTCCTTCCTTCCTTCCTTCCTTCCTTCCTTCCTTCCTTCCTTCCTTCCTTCCTATTTTAGGGACCTATGGCTTATGTGGTGCAGAGTAAGATCACTATTTCAAGTACCAGGTTTTGGTATTAGCAAAAGAACTACATTCTCTTGGTTCCTGGTTTCCTTATTACTTAGAACAGATGTACTGGAATCAATTCATATTAGTGGTCCTACTCAGTTTGACTAAATCTACATTTAATCCTCCTCCTTTTTTGTGCCAAGGAACAGTTTTTATTTATTTATTTGGCTATGTTGCTAAAATAACATGATTGGCTTTAAGTAACCAAGTACACCAATTAGGTGTATATGCCTCAAGCAGCAGATTTTCCTGGCCTTACCTGAATGAACGAGTGAGTCTGATTCAGTATAATGCAGTTTCCTAATATGAACAATACACAAGGCATCTGTTCTTTCAAGCACACATTGCCTGTAATATATAGTAAGTGTAAAGTAGATTCTTTCTGAGCTGCAAATCATTTCAGTCTTGACAGACTGGTAAATTCCAGCCTGTCATGATTCCTAATGACAGTTGGAACTGGTTGAATACAGAGTGAAGAGAATGCTTGCCAATTTAATTGGATGAGTATTTCAAGATAAATAATTCCAAAAGCGCGTCTAAGAATCCTAATTTTTCTTCTTGTTTTGAGAAGATGTTTTAAACCTGGTAACTAGGTGGGCTGCAGATTGCAAAAATGAGGATTCCTTCCAATACCTATCCTGAGGATATATTAAAACCATAAAATTAGGCTGGTATTGAGGTCAGACTGAGTTCAAAATTAATATTACAAATCTTATACGCTAATGAGGAAAATAGTACTGAAGACTTTGACTCCCTCTTGTAGCCAACTTCCACGCACACAGAGGAAAATAGTTGTAACATGGCAGAATACCAGAGTTTTCAGAAGCAGTAACAAAATTTAGGGGCAGGGGTAGAAGAAATTGAGGTGATCGTGTATCTATTCAATTAGAAATTGGAAACAGAAAGGAAAGGCAACATAAATAGAGGACATCCCCAAAGAGGAAAAGGTTGACCTTCTCAGCAAGCACAACCACACAATATTTTGTTAACAAGGAAAGGGGAAGATAGGCAGGAAGGTTGGCCTTGCCCAGAGGTCAGCAACCTGAAACAGTGAAAGAGCCACTCGGAACCGGTTCCCTCACAAAAGGAAAAACTGGGAGCCGCAAAAAATGTGTGCACATGCGTGTACATGCGCAAATGCGCAGAACAGGGTTTGACTGAAGAGTGGAGCCAAGGCGAGATATGCACCTACCCTGCATATTTGAATTGATTGGTTGAACTTTTTTAGTCCCACTTTTTTTTTTTTGGACTACACATAGCAGATGACTGGGAGCCACAGGAGATGGCTGAAAGAGCTGCATGCAGCTCCGGAGCCGCGGGTTGCAGACCTGTGGCCTAGCCCAATCAACTTAAAGGGACCATCAAATTTAGAACCTTTTAATTTTTTTTAAAAAAATAAGTATTAAAATTTCCCCTCATCATTTTATTTTTAAAAAGGTAAAGGTAAAGGTTGCCCCGCACATGCGTGCTAGTCGTTTCCGACTCTAGGAACCGGTGCTCATCTCCGTTTCAAAGCCGAAGAGCCAGCGTTTGTCCAAGGACATCTCCGTGGTCATGTGGTCGGCATGACTAGACGCCAAAGGCGCACGGAACGCTGTTACCTTCCCACCGTAGTGGTCCCTATTTTTCTACTTGCATTTTTACATGCTTTCGAACTGCCAGGTTGGCAGAAGCTGGGACGAGTAACAGGCGCTCACTCTATTACGCGGCACTCGGGATTCGACCCGCCAAACTGCCAACCTTCTGATCGACAAGCTCAGCGTCCTAACCCACTGAGCCACCGCGTCCCTATTTTTATATGGTCTCAAATATTGGGAATGGCTCATGTCTCTTTAGAGCTCAAAGAGCAAATCCCACTGATAAATATATAAGACCTGGGAAGGTTACCTTCCTCAGTTTTCCCGTTTTCCCATATTTCCATTATTTCAAAGATATTTTTATATGTGTTATTAGATTTATATCCCATATTTATTTTGTAGAATTCAAGATGCTCTTGTCCCCACTTTTCAACTACTACAACAAACTGTCTTTCTTATAAGGACAAAATAAAAAATAAAAAATAACAGTCTGTGTGTGTGTGTGTGTGTGTGTGTCTGTCTGTCTGTCTGTCTGTCTGTCTTTCTCCTTCTTTGTCTCCCTCTCTGTCTCTCCATCTCTGTCTCTGTCTCTGTCTCTCTCTCTCTTTCTGGAATCTTTGGTCCCCCCCCCCCAAAAAAAAGTGTTCACAGATTATTTCTTATAGTTGTGCAACAATAGATTATTCTGCAATGATTTTGCAGTAACTTCTCATGTCATTCTTGGTTCCTTGGGCCTGACAGAAGTTTAGATCACTTAGAGGATAAGTGATTAGGTAGATTTGAAAATTTTATATCCAATGAAGCTGGGGATAGACTATCTAGAGAAGCAAGTGGGCTGGCAAAAGAGTAGGAACTTGGGTAAATTCCAGGCTGAATGATCTGGAAATCAAGCTGAGTTATTTCTGATTTGGGGGGAAAAAAATATTCACCTCATTTCCTAGCCAGATCAGCATGAACACAGGGAAGTAGAAAGCTGCCAATCATAAGTCAAAAAAGACAGTTTCCCATGGTGACTATGATAATTCAGAAGCTTGATAACTCTGGGAAAGGAAAAATGTTAATACAGGTGTTTATGGATATACCTAAAATATAAAGCAAATTATGCATAATCTAATTATGAAAGGTCATTTTAATCCAGTTATTAAATGTCATTTTCTGAATATATTTCTCTGGTCATTTTAGGCTAGCACATTAATAGGGATAATATTAAGCACTAGGGCTTTATAGGAACTAAAATTCTGCTCGGTGTTTTGGCATCTCATGTCAGTTAGTTCATATGCCCTTAACCTACAAATAAATTGCTGAATATGAACATTGTAAAAATGAGGACTATACAATTTATCATATTAATGTGTTTACTTTTCTAAATGTGCAATTTTAGCTGTTAATCTTGGAAAGTATGCACTTGAACAATTTTATTTATATATGAATATTAATATATAGGTATTTTCAGTGCTCATTAATAAAGAAACAGAATGGAACAGATTTATGAATAAAAAAGTGCAAAAATTAAAAGAACAAAAATAGACCCATCCATTTCACTTATTTAAGTAGAAAAATTAATACCTCAGAGCAGTTCATTTGTGCCACATTTATGTTGACACGTAAAGTGGTTTACTGGTTATTTGAGTTAGGGTTAGGGTCAAGGTTGACTCAGCCTTCCATCCTTCCGATGTCAGTAAAATGAGGACCCAGATTGTTGGGGGCAATATGCTGACCCTGTAAACTGCTTAGAGAGGGCTGTAAAGCACTGTGAAGCATTATATAAGTTCTGTTGTTATTACTATAAGCAGCTTATAAGCTACACATTAAACCCTTTCTGGGTTGGCAGCCCAGTGGGAAAGGGAGGGACAGGCACCTTTATGCATGCATGCACACACACGCTAATGTGGCTGCACGGGTATGTGCACGAACAGGGCTGCAAGAATTCACGGTCCACATATGGGGCTGATAGCACTGGTGCAAGGCTTGTGGCTTAGTTAATTCTGGCCTGAGGCTCGGCTAGCACCGGCACAAGGGTCGTGGCTCGGCTAATGCTGGCACAAGGCTTGCAGCTTGCAATTTGGCTAGCACCGATGTGCAGCACGTGGCTCAGCTAACACCGGTGCAATGCTAATGACTTGCAGCTTGGCTGGTGCTGGCACATGACTCATGGCTTGCAGCTCAGCTAGCACCAGTAGGAGGTTCAAAACTTGCGGCTTGGCTGGTGCTGGCTTGCAGCTTGTGGCTCATGGTTCGTGGCTCAGCTACCGCTTGTGCGAAGCTCACAGCTCTGCTAGCACCAGCACAAAGGGGGGAGCCCAGTGGTGAAGAGGCCACAGCCTGGTAATGAGCTGCAGCCCATAGGTTGGGGACCTCTGCATTAAATGAAACCATGTCTTAAAGAACTGGGTTTTCTCCAATGCAAAGAACTTTCATATTTATTTCCATTCTGATTTTTCCCCCTTTTTTATCTAGAAGAACTTGATTTCCAGTGCTAGCTACTTTAATTCTTTCTCCTGTATTAAACTCCTTGCAGCAGCATTCTTTATTAATACTTTTACTTATCTTGTTAGCACATTTAAGCATGTCTGCAGATTCTGTGCAATCTCTTGGCTCTGCTGATAACTCAACAAAGTCTTCTAAACATTTTTCTATTCCTGACTTAGCTACTACCATTATTATTAATAACAATAACCATTGGTCAGGCCAGTGAGGCTACTTTTGAAGTGGCAGCCTCTCTCCTTCTAATGAGTTACACTGGCCCAGGCCTACTTAGCCCGACCAGTTAAGCAACAGTTCAATTTCCTGCTGTGACTGTATTCTGGCTTCTTGGATTACTGTCTTGCTTCTTGATTCTGTGCTCAGACTTTGGATTTGTGAGTGGACTCTGAATTGGTACCTTGGATTTGGATATTGTGCCTAGACTTTGGATTTGGTATTTTGTTTGGTTGACTTCGTGCTGGACTTTGCTTTATTGGAATTTTGAGGGGGGCTGTTTGCAGGCATGCTGAGTACAAAGGACTTGGGGAAATGACTTTAGGGGCTGGTGGTGCTTAAATAAAGTCCTTAAACTATTTGTGTGTGTGCATGTGTGGTCTGGAACAGCATAGGACCTTGCTGACACATTTGATACCTTTTCCACTCTTCCTACATTGTTTATTGTTTTTAGCAAAGAAGAAACAAACACAAATGTGTTTCTTTAGAATCAATATTTTCAGATTCCATGAAGCTCTGCTATAATCCAGATTGTAAAGAAGACATTTGACAGATCCTTTTGAAAGGGGAGAACTTCAGACAATGAAAACTAGCAAAATGGGATGAGCAAATATCATGGCCAGGAATGTATTGAGATATAAGAAAGGAGAAATAAGAAGGCACAAGTAACCAATGGAACTGATTAATTCTTAAAGGAAGTTCATTTGGAATGTATCTTAAAATATGCAATTATTATTTGATTTCAACATTGCTTATTGGAAGTTGACTGGGATCTGAAGGTCTGTCAAATCTTCCTCCATTTGGGGGATTTTACTGAATACTCTAAATGGCCGGTTAAGGTCAAAAGGGCAGAGGTGAAAACCTCAACTAGTTTCATTTTCAGTTAAGGTCAATCCCCATTTTAGGGAGGTTAAGAATGCAATTTAAGAAGGTTAAAGGAGCAATTTAAGAAGTTTAAAAGTGCAGCTTATTAGAAATACAGTCACGGTCACTGGGGTCAAAAGAAAGTCAGGAAACAGAAACAAGTGTGATTGGTTGAGGACAGAATCATACCTTGCCAAATGTGGACACAAGTGTGGAGGAGGAAGCTGGAGCAGAATTTAAAAAGGATAATAATTTTTCAAGGAAGAGAAAAAGAGATAAATAAAGCCCTCAAAACAACAGAATTGGACAGCAAGGCAGAGGGCAGAACATACTGAAATAAAAGTTGATAACCAATGGAAATAAAGTCTGAAAAGAAAATATCTTGTAAAATGCTGTAGACATAGCAGCAGAAGAGTTGTCTGTTGTGTATGTTCTGAGGTAAGAAAAATACAAAAATTTACCCAACCACTCCCATACTAGCTGGGGATTCTGAGAGTTGAAGTCCACAAGTCTTAAAGTGTTTGTTTGTATGTGTTAAGTCGTGGGCTCTGGTGAGCAGGAATGATGACACGAGGCTGAGTACAGGAAAACTCATTCTTTTATTCTTGCTGGTACTGTACTGAAGCTTGGGCCGCAACCAGCCACAATATATAGCCTAGCCCCTAGGTGGCAGCCAATAGGTTTGAGCCCATGCTTGCCTCCTGGGGCTGACCAATTGCAGGACCGGAGATGGCCTGTCTGGGTTGCTGAAGAGCCATTAGCTCCTCCAGCAACGCACGTGGTGTAACACCACAAGCCCAATACATAACACCCCTCCCTTCTTAGATCAGACTATGATAGTCTTAACAACTGTCAAGACTTATTAATCACTCCCAACAACCGTAATGAAATAATAATAATAAAAAATAATACTCATAAATTCGCTGTGGCTACAATGAAAGTAAACAACATCTGAACAGGCTTACCAATGCAGTAAGGACTACAGTGAGATTAAACAACGTCTCATGAACATACTTACAAAGCAGTACTGGCAGTTTCACAATGCCCAAGTTTCTGTAGGTAGTGGTACAAGTTTCACAGCACTATACATCACTTTATTTTACAATATAGTCTGTGAGGTACGCAGGAGGCTTGTGTGGCCTAGAGGAAGGTCTTGGAGTTCCCCTCCCTTTGTGGTCTACCAGCTTACCCAGTGGGCTGGGTAGACCCATGTCCCCTTGTGCTCCAGTGTCAAGGGGAATCAAAATGCTCTGGCTGGCCTCACCAGGTTGGCCCACACCAGAGTCAGTCTGTTCTGCAGAGTAGGTACAGTGGTTGCTGAGGTTCAGCTAGCTCGCTCGATCAGGAGTTCCATGTTGCACTTCTGTTCTTCCCGGTTCTTCCTCAGATTCCAATTCTGCTGAGGAGGGGAAACCCTGGTGGTTCCAGTGTGGGCTGGCTTGGCTACCAGCTTGAGGACCTTGGGAGGGACTTATGCCACAGTCCTCACTTAGTGACCATTCTGGAAACCTTTTCCTGAGTTGGTCGATGTGTCTTCTGACCAGACACCCTCCCTCCAACCCTACTTCATAAGATATTTGACCAGGTACCCATAAATTCCCTGGCCCATAGTTTCTGGCCCAAACCCAATCGCCCATGTGCAGCCCCCTTGGGAGTTTTGGTCGAGAGGCTTCTGTTGCCACTCTGTCTGGATGCAACCTGTCCAGTTTAGTAATTAAACACCTTCCCCAACATAGTTCAGCAGGACTTTTACCTGTAGCAGTGTGGGGCGTAGAATGCTGGCAGAGTAAAAAATCTGCCAATCTGTGATGCCAGTCACCTGTGACAATACGCTTGAGTGCCTCCTTTGTTGTCGTCACCATGCATTCGGCTTGTCCATTAGAAGAAGGATGAAATGGTGCAGATGTTGCATGTCTGATGAGGTTAGCTCTAAGAAAAGCCTGAAATTCAGTAGCAGTGAATTGGGCCCCATTATCAGAAACTAAGACATCATTGTGGCAAAGTTTTCTCAGCACCTGGATGGTCCTAGCAGTAGTCATATTAGTAACTGGAATTACTTCCAGCCATTTTGAGTGGCTATCCACTACTATCAGGAAAAGCTGCCCCTGAAAAGGCCCAGCATAGTCTATGTGAATCCTAGACCAGGGAGTGTGCGTTTCCTCCCACCTGTCAACTGGGGCCTGAGGCATTTCAGGCCTAGATTGCTGGCATGTATAACAACCATGAACTTGATCCTCTATAGCCTTATCAAGGCCAGGCCACCAAAGGTAGCTTCTAGCTAAAGCTTTCATTCTGACAATGCCTGGATGGCCTTCATGTAAAGAGTGTAAGACTCTGTCCCTCAATGAAGTGGGGATAATGACTTTGTTCCCCCATAAAATGCAGCCCTTATGTGCAGACAACTCATGTCTCCTGACAAAATAACTTTGAAATTCAGAGCCTGGACTTTTTTCCAACCAGCCCATGTATACCCATGACAACACTCTGCTCAGAATTTTATCTGTGGCAGTTTCAGCACCAATATCCCCTGCATGGAGGGGAAACTCAGGTAACTCCTGTATGGACAGTATTCTAGCAGCAGAAGCTGGATCAGGATCCATTGGCAGTGGTAGTCTGCTGAGGCCATCAGTATGCCCCATTTCCTTCCCATTTCCATACAACTTAAAATTGTATGCAGACAAAAAAATAGACCAACTCAACATTCTTGGAGATAGTATGTGGGGGGGTTTGTTTGTCTGTTGTGAACAATCCCAACAGAGATTTGTGGTCAGTGTAGACAGTGGAAACCCCTGCCATATAAATAATCATGAAATTTCTTAACTCCAGCAACTATGGCCAAGGCTTCTTTATCAATCTGTGCATAGTTGTGCTCAGCAGAGGACAAGGTCCTAGAGTAAAATGCAATAGGAACCTGTTTCCCATTTTTCTCTATGTGGCTTAAGACTGCCCCCACCCCATAGGGAGATGCATCACATGCAAGACATACAGGTTTAGACTCTATGTAATGAGTTACAGTGGACTTTTCTGATAGGAGGTCTTTCAAATCCTGGAAGCTTTTTTTGTGTAAGTTAGTCCATTTCCAAGGGGCTTTTTTATCAAGCAGCCTGTGGAGGGGCTCTGCTATTGCTGCCTTATGAGGTAGGAATGTGTGATAAAAATTTAGGAGGCCCAAAAATGCTTGCAGCTCTCCTTTTGATTTTGGCCTAGGAGCCATTTTGATGGCCTTCACTTTACCATTAGCATCAATGCGGAACCCCAAGAATTCTGTTGATGAGACCCCAATACTACATTTGTTCTTCTTTAATTTGAGGCCCGCTTTGTGAAGCCTCTGCAAAACAGCCCTGAGCCTTCTGGCCAACACTTCTGGGGATTCCCCAGCAATAAGAACATCATCAAAATAAGGGCAGACGCCCTGATTACCCTTAAGTGTGCATTCCATAATCCCTTGGAAAATACCCAGTGCAACACTGACTCCAAATTGTAAGCGTTTGACTTTGAATGCCCTTTGTGAGTCACGATTGTTTGAGCCACGGCTGTGGCCTCATCAACCAGCAATTGCTGATAAGCCTGTGCTAAATCAAGTTTAGCAAAAATGGTTCCCCCTTGCAAGGAGGCTAAAATATGGTTGACTAAAGGAACCGGGTAAGCATGTTGTTTGAGGGCCTTATTTAATGTGCATTTATAATGAGCGCAAATTTCATTTCATTTCATTTATTTATTTAATGCGAACTTACCCGTTGGACTTCAGTGGGGTGACAATAGAAGTTTCCCACTCCCCCCATCAACAGGCTGTAACACGCCCTGTTCTACAAGCTTATTGATTTTGGAATCAATTTTGTTCTTTAAGGCAAAGGGGACCCTGCAAGGTTTAACCCTAATTGGAACAACGTTAGGATCTAACTTAAAAGAAATTGGCGGGCCAGTGTATGTCCCCAGGGTTGAATCAAAAACATCTGCGTATTCTTCGCAAACAGTCATGAGGTCTGCAGTTTATGTCCAGTTTATGCTAGTAATCTGAATACCTAAAGCATCAAACCAATCAAGTCCAATAAGACTCGTTCTTTGGCCCCCTACTATTATTACATCCAGGTCCCCAAAAACCCTTTAAATTTTACCAATAATGTGGCTTCACCGTTAACTTTAACGTGAGCATTCTGAAAATCCATTAAAATGATATCTGAGGGTCTTAGTTTAGCCCAATTGTTACTGCGCCTACACACGAAGTCAAAAGTGTCTTGCGAAATGATCGATACTGCAGAGCCGGAGTTCAACTCCATCTTACATGAAACTCCTTGTAGCTCTACCAAGAGATTAAGTTTAGGCTTGAGGGGGCATCAAGCCCCAGTGTGGCAAAGGCTTCTCTGGCTTCTGAAGAACCCCACACTAACTGGACCCTGGGCCCCAGTACCTTTCCTAGTCAGTTCCTCTGACTGGTGTTTGGGTGGCTTGTCTCTCTGGTGGGCTCTACAAACCACCATAATGTGGCCGGTTCTTCCACAAGCTCTACACATGGACGAGCGAAATCTGCTATTGGCATGAATATGGTTGCCTCCGCACCCTTTACATCTCGGTAAGAGAACTGCCTTGTAATCATTATCTCACTGGTGGTTGATGCAGTTTTGAGCAGTTGGTTGCCTTTGGAGCTTGTTGATTTCAGGTTCTTCATCTTCTGATGATTCTCCGGTGCATTTGGCGATCTCAAGATGGATGGAATCTTCGACTTTTGAAGGTTTGGTGGGCTGAACTGTCTGAACTGCACCCCCGGTGACTTTGTTGGCCATGATCTTGTCCTGTGTCTTGGAGAATGTGAGATTTGGTCTAGCAAATAGTCTCTGCTGAAGGGTTCTGTCCCAAAGGCCACAGACGAGCTGGTCTCTTAGTCGTTCTTCTAAGTTTGAGAACTTGCAAAGGTGTGCGCCTTTCCTTAGGCCCACAATAAATTCTGAGGCTGTCTCCCCAGGTAGCTACACTCTTTGGCCATCTCCGACATCTTGGGCTGGAAGTGCCCGGTCAGCTTCTTCTTAAGGTCTGCATATGGCACTGCTTCGATGGGCATTGGCGCGAAAAGGTTCTCTGCTAGGTCAAAAGTTGCTGGGCCACACACGCAAAGCAACGTGGTGGCCTTTAGTCCTTCCTCTGCAATTTGATTTGCTCTTAGATAGTTCTCTACTTGTGAGACGTAGGATGGCCATTCTTCTGGATGCTTCACATCAAACTCTCTTAATTTGTCGACCTTTGGCATCTTCCTTAGATTCCTGCGTTCTTCGGATCCTGCTTCTAGGGTCAGGGAATGCGTCCTCTGAGCACGCGGCCACTAGCGTGGCTTACTAGCTGGCCTAGAGAGGGGGGGAAATGCCTCTTCCCTCTGGGGTGTACTGCTGACCCCTCATTGACTTCAGCCCTTAATCGGCGAAGCAGGATGCCACCTTCATCGCCACTGTTAAGTCGTGGGTTCTGGTGAGCAGGAATGATGACACGAGGCTGAGTACAGGAAAACTCATTCTTTTATTCTTGCTGGTACTGTACTGAAGCTTGGGCCACAACCAGCCACAATATATAGCCTAGCCCCTAGGTGGCAGGCCAATAGGTTTGAACCCACGCTTGCTGCCTGGGGCTGACCAATTGCAGGACCGGAGATGGCCTGTCTGGGTTGCTGGAGAGCCGTTAGCTCCTCCAGCAATGCACGTGGTGTAACACCACAATTCCAATACATAACAGTATGTATCTCACCTTTATTATTTTTTACAAATGATTCAAGTTGGTGAACATATCCAAGACACATTCCTCCTCCTATTTTCTGAACAATAACAGCTCTTTGGAGCGAATTGGGCTGAGAGAGAGTAACTGGCCCAAAGTCACTAAGTTGGTTTCATAGCTAGGGTGGGATTTGAACTCACAGACTTCCACTTTCTAGCCTGGTGCCTTAACCATTAGGCCAAACTTAATTGGACATCCTTGATATAGTATATCACTCCATGTTGTCTTTGTTAATTATTTGGGGTATTGATTTTAGTCAAAAAGTATTTACAATAATTCATGTTTTAAATTAATGTTACAAGGGAAACTTTGGGGTGTTTTTTTTAAAAAAAATAACTCCATTTGTGCCATGCTTCAAAGTCTTACTGACTACCATAGCACATTAGAGAAGCCTTGATAGTGATGGCAGTATAGGTAATCCTTGCTTATCAAAAGTAATTTGGACCAGGAACTCATCGCTAAGCTATTTATTTATTTATTTATTAATTTTTTATACCGCCCTTCTCCCGAAGGACTCAGGGTGGTGTACAGGGCAATAAATATTGAAATACAAAATACAAAAGTTAAAAAAAGATTAAATAAATATGCCCAATATAATACAGTAATTAAAACTATGCTAAAACCAAAACCCAAACCCCCAAACCCATCAGACCAGGCCGGATTGTTCAAATAGATAGGTTTTTAGATCGCGTCGGAAGGAGCGAAGGTCGGGGGCGATCCGGAGCTCAACCGGCAAGCGGTTCCATAGGTCTGGTGCGCCCACAGAGAACGCCCTCCCCCTGGGGGCCACCAATCGACATTGCTCGGAGGCACCCTGAGGAGGCCCACTCTGTGGGAGCGCACTGGACGGAGGGAAGTCGACTCCGGCAGCAGGTGCTGCCGTAGGTAATCCGGACCCATGCCATGTAGGGCTTTATAGGTCATTACCAGCACCTTGAAATTCACCCGGAGGGCAACTGGCAGCCAATGCAGCTCACGGAGCAGAGGTGTAACATGGGAGTATCGGGAGACCCCCAACACCACTCGCGCGGCTGCATTCTGCACCAGTTGAAGCCTCCGAGTGGTCCTCAAGGGCAGCCCCATGTAGAGAGCATTGCACAGTCCAAACGAGAGGTCACGAGCGCATGTGTGACTGTACGCAAGGCATCCCGGTCCAGATAGGGCCGCAACTGGCGCACCAGGTGAACCTGGGCGAAGGCAATGTGGTTGCAATGAGTGACATCCTATGAACATGTCAGTTTCTGATGGCTGTTATGGCAGTCCCAGTTGCTATTGTTAGATGAATCCTAAGTGTCCTATGGGCATGTGATCATATTTGTATTCTCCTGCCAGCTTCCCCATTGAATTTATTTGTTGGAAACTGGCAGCGAAGGTTGCAAAATGGTGATCATTTGACCGTAGGATGCTGTGACAGAATTGGAAGCCAATTTTAAAAGCATCTAGATCATCATCTCGTGACAATGGGGAGGCTGTGACAGCCTCACCTTTGAGGACCCATCAGAAGTGTCTCTCATTCAATGCTATCATAATTTTGAATGGTCACTGAAGAAGTGGAGGTTATGTGAGAACTACCTGTGGTAACAGTAGGAAAAAAAATGAGGCAGAAGAGTTGGTTAAACTCTCAGACATAGATGGAGGAATAGGAGATAGAATCGTGTCATGAACTCATGAAAGAAAAAAGAGACCAAAAGCCTAATCTGGCTTGTTTTGCACATGATATTGTGTGAAAGCAAAGAAATATACTGGTGTGTACCTTAGAAACAGACATTTTTTAAACACTAGGGATGTTAATTAGAATAGGAATATTACTTACTAAACAATAAGCTTATCTCCTAAACAGCAGCTCAGTTTAAGCTTCCAAAGATTGGGAAGAAGAGATTCAAAACATTCAAAGAGATCTTCTGGTTATTATACTTAACAATAAATATATACAAAAAAAAAACCTCAGAGACTTCACTTTAAGGAACTCAGAAATACATGAAGGCTGAAAGTTCCTATTGTAGTCTTTGCATTAAAATACTGCAAGCATATTTGAAGTAGACTAGGTCAGGAAACAGACATAACAAAACACTATGACCCTATTGATGCAGATTTTATAACAGAATCATGAAACTCTGACAGTGTTTATCTTTTTAAAAACTAATTTATATTGAATAAAACCAAGATGGGGCAACCCTGAGTTTCTTTCCTGAGCTAAAGTCATGTTTTACTAATGGTTGTCGTATACTTTCTTCAAGGCCATCTTTTTACTGCTCTAGAAATTCCATGTTGAAATTTGTGTAATTCTGAATTCCTTGTTTATGTCCTGTCATAAGGATTTTGACACCAGGGCCAGGATATAAAGTTGCTGTTACACTAACAAACACAATGAATGGTAAAAAAAAGTTTTGAAAACCCAGAACAAAAAGTTCTTTTATGCCACCTATTCATCTAGTCATCTTAAAGTTATAGAGTGAAACACTATTATATACAAAAAGCTTTGCCACACCATTTGTAAACCTTTATTATCCCTTGTTAGTACCCAGATATATTAAATAAATTTCACCTCATAAGATCTAAACCAGAATCTATGTTAGCTTTTTCTTTCCCCCACAGAATCCAACAGAAATTGAGGCTGATCATTTTATAAGTGAATACTGGATACTATGATTACTAGTTTGAAGGATATTTTTTGTGTCCTATTAAATATAATTGTTTTCCTTGTTAAATATAATTTAGTCTTGCAAATAATGTTAATGTAATTGCCTTTCAAAAGAGATCAAATTTTCACAATGGTTATGAGCATTTTCCTCCAACTCAGCATCCCACAAATAGAAATTAAAGTACCCACACAAGAAAGTGCAAGGGACAGTGAAATTGGGGGTTGTTGACAGACTTATGAATTTATATGCATTTTAATTCCACTGGCACTTTCATTTCTTTGTAATTGCTCTTTAATTGCTTAGACTTTCATACATTTAAAAAGCAGTTAAAACCACACACAGTGTTCTTGGAGACAATTTGAAGCATTTACTGTAGACATTTTAAAGAGATCCTGTGAAGTACAGTGTTCACAGTCTCTATTATACTAAAGAGTTTAAAAATTATAGTTGAATAATTTCTCTCTGTTATGCACTGAAATTGTTATAGAAGGTTTTCTCTGTCTCTCTCACTTCAAGCTGCTTATGTACATGAGCGGGATTTTGAAATATATATATATATATCATTCTTCACTGTTATAGGAGGAGGCAAAAAGAGAAAGATGTGGAATGTGGCACTACAGATTTCAAAACAAAGTCAGTTGGGCCAATTTTCTAAATTTGAACACAATTGTAGTGAATTCTGAGAACAAGAATAGATAACATTAGATTATTTTCATTTTCTATCAGTTTTTGTTCCTTTACTCAGAGATAGAGATTGACAAATCTGTTTCATTTTTTTTTTTAAATCCATTGTATATTTGTGGAATACATTCGCTCTGTGAAATTTGAAACTATGGCTAGCATAAAATTTAAAAAACTTACTAATGACTCTAATTAAATCTCATGTCTAATTAAATCTCATGTGATGAAAGATGCATGAGAATTTTAATCTTCTATCTATCTTGCAGTATTGCAAGCCATTCTGTGAGCGGGATAGGTGGTCTCCAAACTGATATGTAAATATATAAAATAAATATTATCATAAATGTCTATACATCTCCAACCAAAATAAATTTTGATCTATCTTTACAACAATTTCTAATTCTAATTCACATTGTATCTATATCCCATGGCAATTAAAAATGAAATGCTTGACAGAAAAGATGTGGCTAGTTGATAAGATAATCTGTCATTTTTACTGTGGGCACAACGGCACACATCAAAAATGAAATTTAGTTGCCCGCTCTCAAAGTGAAACACATACATGACACATACCTAAAACATACTATTTACAACATATGTATAGACCCACACCCCTACATATACATAACAATAAAATATTAAATACTGTCCAACTTGAATATGTAACGGAAGGAGGAAGCCTGAGAGTTCACAAGGTTAATACTGTATGGAACAAAGCTGTGACTGAATCTAGATGTTCCGCTTCGGATACCTCGGAGTCTCCTTCCAGAAGGTAACAAGGAAAACAGGTCATGAAGAGGATGGGTAGTGTCCCAGATAATCTTATGGACCCTGTTCAAACAACGCTTCTGTGCTATGTCCTGGATGGGAGGGAGGGAACTGCCAATGATCATTTCGGCCATCCTCACCACTCTCTGCACCGCCTTCCTGTCTGAAGCAGTGATGCTTCCAAACCAGATTGTGATGCCGTATGACAGGATGCTCTCAATCGTCCCCCTGTAGAAAGTAATAATAGTAATAATAATAATAATAATAATAATAATAATAATAATAATAATAACAACAACAACAACAACAACAACAATAATAATGGAAGGGACCTTGGAGGTCACCTAGTCCAACCCTCTGCTTAGGCAGGAAAACGTATACCATTTCTGACAAATGGCTGTCCAGTCTCTTCTTAAAAACTTCCAGTGTTGCAGCATTCACAGCTTCTGGAGGTAGGTTGTTCCACTGATTAATTGTTCTAACTGTCAGGAAGTTTCTCCTTAGTTCTAGGTCACTTCTCTCCTTGATTAGTTTCCATCCGTTGCTTCTTATCCTGCCTTCAGGTGCTTTGGAGAATAGCTTGACTCCCTCCTCTTTGTGGCAGCTCCTGAGATATTGAAACACTGCTATCATGTCCTCCCTCGTCCTTCTCTTCGTTAAACTAGATGTACCCAATTCCAGCAGCCGTTCCTTACAGGGGAAGGAAGATGAACTTTTCTCATGTGACCCAGAAAGTGCAGGCACTGCTGTGCCCGCTTTACCAGTTTCTCACTGTTGAGCAACCAAGCTAGCCTACTTGTTAGCTGCACACCCAAGAATTTGATGCTGGTAACCATCTCCACAGGTGAATCATTAATGCACAGAGAAGTGTGGCTGTGCCTGCCTTTTCTGAAATCGACAATGATCTCTTTGGTTTTTCCTGGTGTAGTGTATGCTGCTAGCATACACAGGAAATGCCAGCGCAGCAGGGGGCTGGTCAGCTCCAGGCGATAACTGCTGAAGCGGGAAAAGCCGGACGGAGCAAGTTTGACAGCCCCCGGCATGGTCAGCTCTGGCGGGAAGCCAGGGTTTAAACCTATTGGCCACATGCACTGGCGGGAAGCCCAGGTTCAATTCTATTGGCCATCATTCACCTGGGCAGGTATAAGAAACACCAGGTAAACCCCTTTGTCTCAGATTCATTCCTGATCCGAATAAAAGAAATACTACCCAGCTCAAGTGTCCGTCTCTCTGTGCGACCACGCGACTTTGCACTGGCGATGAAGGTGGGATCCTTCATCGGACAACGCTAGCCGCGGACGGAATCCAATCGGCAGCCCCGGATCCAGACGCAGGACAGCCGAGACGACAAGATGACACAACTGGGTCAGTATCCCCTTTTCAATAGCGGCCGCCCCGAGGAGTGGGAAGCCTTCGTGGGGCAGATAGAATGCTACCTGAGGGCGAACGGGGTGAAGGAGGACCGGCAGAGAGCGACGGTACTGCTCTGCAGCTGCGGCACAGAAACCGGCCAGCTGGCGGTCGGTCTCTGCGCACCCGATGACATCCACTCCGTCGGCTACAACGAATTGCTGGCGAAGCTGTCTGAACACTTCAAGCCCGAGACGTCCGAGATCGCCTGGCGGTATCGTTTTGAAAAACGGGATCAGCGACCAGGTGAGTCTGCCAAACAGTATATGGCAGCTCTGAGGCTGGCAGCTCGCCTCTGCAATTTCAAAAATCTAGAAATTAGGCTGCGGGATCGGCTCGTTTGTGGGGTGAGGGACAGGAAGCTGTGCCAGAAACTTTTTGCTAAGCAGAAACTGACCCTGAGGGATGTCCAAGACGAACTCTTAGCCTGGGATGCAGCCGAGGAGCCCGAGACGAGGGAAGGCGGATCCATCCACCAGGTGAGAAGAAGCACCGACGCAGACGGGGAAGAGCTGGAGGTGGATGCCATCAACCGACCTCAGCGATCCTTCAACCCCGACCGAGACAACAGAAAAGAATCGAGACCAACCACGGCAGGCGAGAGAGACCAGGAGTGCAGATGCAGAGCAAGCGGACCCCGGTCTACCCAGCCTCACGGTCACAGCGCGAATCGCCCCTGGTCTACCCAGCATTGTGGCTGCAACTCCCAGTCTACCCAGAACAGCGGTTACGGACAGCCCCGGTCTACCCAGTGCTCCGGCTGTGGCGCGAGCGGCTCCCGGTCTACCCGCTGTGCAAACTGCGGAGGACAGCATCCCCGGTCTACCTGCCGTTTCAAGTCGGCGAAGTGTCGGTCGTGCGGAAAAATGGAGCACATCGCGGCGGTCTGCAGAGGCAAGCAGCGGGACAGCCTACACGAGGTGGAAGCTGAGTTCCAGTATGCCACAGGTACTGGGAAGCGGTCGTTGGGTCTGACTGTGAGTCACACGTCGGGACGGCCGGGCGTTTTCAAAACAGGGGCTCCGGCGGCACTAGCCCGAAAAATAAAACTGAGGGTGAAGCTGCAAGGGGTCCCCTGCTTGATGGAGCTGGACTCAGGGTCAGCCGTATCCATCATCTCCGCCAGAACTGTCACTGCACGTTTTTGTTTTTTTTTATGTTCGTCAGAAAAGTTCATTTCTAACTGTACATTTTCCCCTGCTCTCTGCACCTGTTGTGATAACTTATCTGGTAACCATAGTGAATCCCATATGACTAGCTATGTTATGGTTTCAGTCTGTTTAGTGCGCATGTCTAGAGAAAGTTCTGGGTTGTTATCTGTATTGTTTTTTTCACTTTGCTGTTACTGTCTGTTACGTTAGGATGTAGTGAGCTAGCTCTGTATAATATATATTTAGTTTTTATATTTTTGTAAGTAAAAGGTATTTAGTAAGATTATGCGTCGTGTTTTTATTGCCTTCCTGCACGCACATCATGCATTCTCTGAAGCACGGTCCTTCGCCCTCTACAAAGGTGATTTTTACCTTGACATTTTGGTAGCAGAGGATGGTTTGATTTATGTTTTTGGAGATGCATGTTTCTGCCGGCTGTTATCAGTTAGTTAGTGCTAGTGAGGCAGCAGTGATTAACTGCTGAAACATGTCAGGAAGGAAGCCACGGCTAAAGAGGAGTCTTTCTGTGGGCCAGCTCCCTTCAGCTTTAAGAACTCCGATAGCTTCGGCCACACGCCTTGGAGAAGACGCACCTGCTCCTGTCGACGATGCAAGGTCAGTCACTCCTTTTTCTACTTATCCAAGCTCCTTGGCAGCTGCTTTTGAAAATGTTCACACTCCAGGGGCTCAAGATGAGTTTCAAAGGCTTGGAGCGAAACCTAAAGTTCAGCCGAAGAAAATTCCTTCTGCTCCTTCAAGCCTCAAGCAAACTATGCGAGATAGGGCTATGCAAGGCTACTGTGAACAAATTGGGGTTTTTGAAAGGCGTTTGCAACAGGCAAAGGAATATGTGTCAATGGTTCAGCAATATGAGAGGACTTATGAGCATGAACCGGCCATATTGCCACACCCACAAGGAGAAGCCATATTGCCTCCTTCTTCCCCAAAGCCAAAGTCACGCCCATCATTGAGTGTCATGCAAGACGAATGGGAACCGGAGGCTCCTATGTCACATGATTATGGGCTATCCCAAAGGCCATACAGAGCCACAGTGATGCCTGAAGCAAATGTTATAGCACCATCTACTGGTGAAGCTGCATTAAGACATGCATTGGAGCTCTCACTCTCGCAATTGTCTATGGAGGAGTCTTTGCTCAGAGATACAAGATTTCTGCCGTTATCTGAGGCTCCAGCCCCTGATGGTGCTAGGATTCCTGTTACTGTTGCTTCTCCTGTTAATATTGCTTCTATGCAAGCCCCTCTACCTGGCAGAACACAGCCATATTTAACCCACATGCAATTGCCACCGGGTTCTTATATGCGAAGGCCAGTGTCATCTGCAGGTTATGCTAATGCACCAGCCCCAGCGCCAGCGTCTCCTGCTGGCCAGGGTGGAATAGCAGCTCAAAGACAGTCACAGCCAGCACCAAGACTACCGGCAGCTTCAATGCAACTGCCGCATGTCCAGGCACAGGCACAGACGCCACTGGTGCCCCCTGCAGGTTATGGTCGGATTGCACAACCTGCACAGCCAGTACCTCAATTGTATATTCCTCATCAAACACCTTCCATCGTACCACTGGTTGGTGATTCAAAATTAAAGAAGTCAGGACAGAATTACAGGGCATGGGTCAGTGAGGTTGGACTTTTGCTACGCAGAGAAGGTACTCACATGATGGTGTTTAATCCTCCTGCCCAGCCATGGACTCCTGACATATGGGACTTGGATAATAGAGCATGCACAACATTATTGATGTCAATGGACACTGAATTGCAGCTCACGTTTTCACATGATGCAACTGCCCAACAAATTTGGACTCAGTTAGAGACATGTTATCGGCCTACATCAATTGAGTCTACATGTTTGCTTTTGTCTGAGTTCCATGGTTCCAAATTAAAACCTGGTGAACATATTGGAGCACATTTGACTACAATGAAAGGTATTAGAAAAGAACTGGGTGAAAAAGGCTATCCTATTGATGATTTTCAAATGATTAGCATTATCATCAATTCTTTGAATCATGAGTGGAAAGATGCTATTTCCAAGATTAATCAAGTGCCTATTGCTCAACGCACAGTGGATCATGTATGCAGAATTTTAACCGAAGAAGAGGCACTTATGCAAGCTGCGCCACATTTAAGGGAACCACCTGCATCAAGAGCTTCAGCGAGGCGTGCCTTCCGTGGAAGGACCTACGTTCCAAGGATGCCAAGATGCTACATCTGCAATCGTGTGGGACATGCCACCCGGGATTGTCTCCAACGAGTTCCAGCGCCCGTCACATACCAGCCCAGAGGAACAGATTCCAGAGGAGGCAGAGGTAGAGGCGGACGACAAGGTCGTGGTCGTGGTTCCAGGCGTGATCCACAAGCTCCACTTGTCACATTGGTTGTGACCAACGATCCACAGCCTCAACCAGAGTACGACAGACGACTTCTTTGGACTTTGGACAGTGGAGCAGCGTTACATGTTACCTACAGAAAAGAGCTTTACACAGAGATGCACGAGCCTGAACCTGAACTTCGTGAACTTTACTCTTTTTCCAATCATCCTGTTCAGGTCATGGGAAAAGGAACTGTTTATATTGAAGAGCTCGGTGCTCTCATTCCAAATGTTTACTATGTTCCGTCTGCCAGTAGTAATTTGCTTAGTCAGAGTCATTTGTCTAGGTTTTCTCATTTTCAGGTCCACCATCTTGAAAAAGCAAGTTATATAGTCAAAGACGGAGATATTGTTGCTGAAACCGTGTTGATTGGTGGTGTTTATTACTTAAAACCAAAGTCTAAGCAGCAAGAGCAGGCAAGTATACACATTCCAAAAAGCACAGGCCCAGAGAGAGACGTCCCAGAGAGAGATCCTGTTGCTACTCCAAAGGTTCCTAATAATGATAAAAAGACAAAAAAGACACAGGTTGCTCACAGCAAGCCTGGGGTTCCTAATAAAAATGCTAATGTTGAGAATTCACTAACAGGTAAACCTTTGCATTCCAGGTGTATCCATAAGTGGTACAGAAGATTGGGTCATGCCAGTTTCCGTGTTCTGAAGAAGATGCCAGAGTTCGCAAGAGGTTTGGATCTAAAGGGGTGTAAGGTGTTTTTGGACTGTGCTGTCTGCAAGAAAGCCAAATCCAAAGCAGCAGCAATTCCAAAACGCGCTACACGCCTGTCAACACGCATTTTTGATTTGGTACACACTGACATAGTTGGTCCTTTTGAACCCACACTTGGTGGTAAAAGATATTTCTTGACAATCGTTGATAATTATTCTAGATATGGATATGTATATCCTATGAAAGAAAAATCTGAGACCTTTCAGATCTTTAAAGACTTTGCTAGTCTTGTCTATACCCAATTCGAGGTCAACATTGCCAGAATCCAGAGTGATCGCGGTGCTGAATTCATGTCTCAGCGTTTCCAGGACTGGATGCGTGAGAATGGGATAGTACATCAGACATCTGCTCCTTATACTCCAGCTGAAAATGGAGTGGCAGAACGCAGAAATGGAGTTTTGCAAACCATGATGCGTTGCCTTCTTGAAGATGCTAACCTCAGTCTTCCATACTGGGATGAAGCTATCAAATATGCTAACCATATCATCAACCGCACTTGGAGTAGTGTGATAAATCAGACCCCTTATTTCATGTTGTATGGACACAAGCCTGATCTCTCACATCTCCAGATTTTTGGTTCCTATGCTATGGTGAATATTCCTTTAGCCCAAAGAAAGAAAGGGGGTCCTGCAGCAAAAAGGATGAGATTTATGGGCATTGATGATAATTCAAAATGGAGCAAATACATTGACTCTCATCATGTTATTGTGGTTTCACAATCTACTACTTTTGAGGAAGATGCTGACTGGTCCAGGATTCATTCTAACGATCCTGGAGTTTATTTTCCTAGAGATGATGTTGCTGATGCCACGCAACCTGATGATCAAGATTCACAGGATATTGTTCCTTCCACGAGTTCTTCTCAACCTACTGTTCCGTCTTCGCAAGCCGCTGATGTTGCTGCTGGCGACGATGATGAAGACGAGGACGACACGGAAGAAGAATGGACGGTTGGCCCGAGACGTTCCAAGAGGTCCACAAAGGGAATCCCTCCAAAACGGTATTCGTGGCAAGTAACAAAAACACCTGTACCTTTGATTTGTAATGTTACACTTCCACCTGAGAAGTTCACACAGATCAAACATCTTCCTGAATCATAACAAGATAAATGGTTTGAGGCAATGCAGGCTGAAATGGACAGTTTAAAAAAACTTCAAGTGTTTACGCCTGCAAGCCCTCCAGCAAACAAGAAAGTTATTGGTACTCGATGGGTCTACAGGATCAAAAAGAAGCCGAATGGTGAGTCGTTGTACAAGGCCAGACTGGTAGCCCAGGGTTTCGCTCAACGTTATCCTGAGGACTATACAAATACATACTCACCCACAGTGCGGACTGAAAGTGTGAATATTGCTTTAGCCACTGCAACTATCCTTGGCCTGGAAGTGTTCCAGTTCGACGTTGAAACGGCTTATCTACACGCTGATCTTGACGAGGACATCTACGTCAAAGGTCCTCCAGGTTTCCGACAGCAAGAAGGGGATACCTGGTTTCTACACAAAAGTCTTTATGGTCTGAAACAGTCTGGTTTAATGTGGTACTTATGTCTTTCTGACAAACTAAATTCAATGGGCTTTATTAAGTCCGAAACAGATGAATGCGTGTTTACTAAAAGATCCGGTAATAGGTATGAGATAATTCTTGTTTATGTCGATGATATTGTTTATATTGGTCCAAATAAGCAGATGAGTGAGGTTTTTGCTAAAGCTTTACAAAAGTTTTTCACATTGAAGTGTTTAGGATGTATTAACACTTATTTAGGTGTTCAAATTGCCAAAACTCAGAAGGGGTTTAGTCTCTCACAAGAAGAAAAGATTGAACAACTGTTACATCACTGTAACATGGAGGACGCTAAGCCTGTGAGTATACCCATGCAAACTGACTTTCACATTTTGGCACATGAACCAAGTCCTGAGTTCGAGGATCAAACACTATATCGCTCAGTCACTGGGTCGCTGCTGTATATTAGTAGTTGGACTAGACCCGACATTGCACTTAGTGTTAATCTGTTATCACGACACGTAGGCAAGGCAAAACAGTTTCATTGGACATGTGTTAAAAAGTTATTGAGGTATCTAAAACACACCAAAGACATGAAGTTGTTGTTGGAACCCACACATACTGACTATGCAGAGTTATGTTGTTATGCAGATTCAGATTGGGCGAGTGATAAGAAGTCACGGAAAAGTACATCAGGTTACATGATGTTCTTAAATGGTTGTCCTGTTTACTGGCATGTGCGTAAACAGAATTTTGTTTCTTCTTCCTCTACAGAAGCTGAGTATGCTTGTGTGTCTGATGCATGCAATTCTTTTACCTGGTTTGATGCTTTAATCACAGATATCTGGACACATCCGATTCGACCAATCACAGTGATGGAAGATAATGAATCTGTGGTTTATATTTCTGAAACACGTTTTACAGGTTCAAGGTCCAGACACATTGACATCCGATATCAAAACATAAGGCAACTGGTGAAACAAGGTTTTGTGACATTACAGTATGTGCCTACACGTGATCAAATTGCTGACATGCTGAACAAACCACTTCCTACAGCCCAGCATGAGTATCTGCGTGAGAAGATGTGCCTTACTTGAGTCTTCACTTTGCTGACGAAAGAAGGGGAATGTCACTGCACGTTTTTTGTTTTTTTTTATGTTCGTCAGAAAAGTTCATTTCTAACTGTACATTTTCCCCTGCTCTCTGCACCTGTTGTGATAACTTATCTGGTAACCATAGTGAATCCCATATGACTAGCTATGTTATGGTTTCAGTCTGTTTAGTGCGCATGTCTAGAGAAAGTTCTGGGTTGTTATCTGTATTGTTTTTTTCACTTTGCTGTTACTGTCTGTTACGTTAGGATGTAGTGAGCTAGCTCTGTATAATATATATTTAGTTTTTATATTTTTGTAAGTAAAAGGTATTTAGTAAGATTATGCGTCGTGTTTTTATTGCCTTCCTGCACGCATATCATGCATTCTCTGAAGCACGGTCCTTCGCCCTCTACAAAGGTGATTTTTACCTAAACAAGAACGTTTTTAGACATTTGCAAGCGGAGCGGCCAACGGGTTCCCTTGAGAACATCCAGACTGACCCTCTCTGACTTTCAAAATTTACCGATCAAAATCCGGGGGGAGGCGTTGTTGTGGGTGCAGTACAAGGGATTCAAGGGTAAATTAAGTGTGTTGGTCGTCGAGGGCCAGCGGACTAGCCTTGTGGGGTTAGGGTGGTTTAACGCCTTGGGCATCAAAATCACAGGGATTAATCAAACACAGAGCCATGTGTCCCTAGAAGCAGTCTGCGAGGAATTCGCAGACGTGTTCGATGGGCAGTTGGGAAAGTACATGGGTCCCCCAATCTCATTTAGACTAGATCCCCAGGTACAACCCATAAGGATGAAGGCGAGTCGTGTTCCATTCACGTTAAAGCAAAAGATAGAGCGGGAATTGGATAAGCTGGTAGACCAGGGGGTGTTAACACCAGTGGATGGAGCAGATTGGGAAACTCCCATCGTAACGCCAATTAAAGCAAATGGGGAAATTCGTATCTGCGCTGATTATAAAGGGACGATAAACCGAGCTTTAAGTGCCCATTCCTATCCGGTCCCTGCAGTCAGCAGCATCTTAGCGTCCCTACAAGGCGGGTCGGTGTTCGCTAAATTGGACCTCGCCCAAGCTTATCAGCAATTGCCGGTAGACCTAGGGGCTGCTAGAGCACAAACAATCATCAATCACAAGGGAGCGTTCCGGGTAGACCGGTTGCAGTTTGGGGTTAGCGTAGCGCCAGGGATTTTTCAGGAGGTGATGGAAAGGACGCTTAAGGGAATACCAGGGGTTTGCCCTTATTTTGATGACGTCCTGATCGCAGCCAGCTCCCCGGACGTGCTGGCGACCCGTTTAAGGACGGTCCTTGAGAGGTTCAGGGGGGCAGGTCTCAAACTCAAGAGGGAGAAGTGCAGGATTGGGGTCCCAGAGACAGAATTCCTGGGGTTCAGGATAGATGCTCAAGGCATCCACCCATCTGCATCAAAGGTGAGGGCAATCAAAGAAGCCCCTGCTCCCAAAAACAAGCCTGAATTGCAGACGTTCTTGGGGCTCCTCAATTTCTACCACACATTCCTGCCTCACAAAGCCTCAATTGCAAAACCCCTACATAGGCTACTTGACAAGCAAGCGCCTTGGGAATGGACCGACAAACATGCAAAAGCATTCCAAACACTAAAAAACATGTTAGCAAGCGATGCCACTGTCACCCATTTCAGGGAGGATCAGCCAATCTGTCTTGCGTGCGATGCATCCCCTTATGGGATTGGGGCAGTGCTCAGCCATCTCAAGGAGGATGGAACTCAGGCTCCCATCGCCTACTACTCCAGAACCCTGTCAGCTGCAGAGCGGAACTACGCCCAGATAGACAAGGAGGCACTGGCAGTGGTTGCTGGAGTAAAGAAATTTCATGATTACCTGTATGGCAGAGATTTCATAATCTTCACAGACCATAAACCTTTATTAGGACTATTCACAACTGAGAAACAAACACCACAGATTTTGTCACCTAGAATGCTAAGATGGTCAATATTTCTCTCTGCATATTCTTGTAAATTGATACACAGACCAGGGAAGGAGATGGGGCATGCTGATGGTCTCAGCAGACTGCCCCTAATGGACAGGGAGCCGGACCCAGCACCGGCTGCCCAAATCCTGGCAATCCAAGACCTGCCAGAATGCCCCCTCAACGCGAAGGACATAGCCACAGAGACACCAAAAGACAAGGTTCTGAGCAGGGTTCATTCGTGGGTGAGTAGTGGGTGGCAAGACAAATCACCTGGGCAAGAGTTCACTGCTTACTTCTCAAGAAGGTTTGAACTGTCCACACACAAAGGGTGCCTTTTGTGGGGAAACAGAGTCATCATTCCCACAAGGCTCAGGGAAAGAGTTCTCCAATCACTACATGAAGGACACCCAGGGATAGTAAGAATGAAGGCTTTAGCAAGGAGTTACCTGTGGTGGCCAGGGTTGGACAAGGAGATAGAAGCACAGGTAGCGGGGTGTTACACATGCCAGAGGACACGGCCAGAACAACCACACGCACCAGTCCATAAGTGGGAGGAAACACTCACCCTGGTCCAGGGTGCACATAGACTACGCTGGCCCATTCCAAGGTCACACATTTCTGGTAGTTGTGGATAGTCATTCAAAATGGCTTGAGGTGGTACCTGTAAGCAGCATGACATCAGCAGGGACCATCCAAGCATTGAGGGGGATATTCGCTACACATGGGTTGCCTGATGTAATCGTGTCAGATAATGGAACGCAATTTACTTCCTCAGATTTCCAGGTGTTCCTGAGGACCTTGGGGATTAGACACGTCACCTCGGCCCCCTTCCACCCTGCCAGTAATGGATTGGCAGAACGATTCGTGAGAACAACAAAAGATGCACTCAAGCGCATAGTACAGGGAGATTGGAAGCAAAGACTAGCCACATTCCTCCTTCACCAACACGCAACACCTTGCACTGCCACAGGCAAAAGCCCAGCGGAACTCAGATGGGGGAGATGCCTCATTACAACTTTAGACAGGCTCCATCCAGACAGAGTAGCCGCAGACACGGGGAACCCCAACATCAAGACACATTTTACCTCAGGGGACCTCATTTGGGCCAGGAACTACAGTACGGGTTATCCATGGGTGCCAGGGGAAATCATAGAGCAAACAGGGCCCCTTTCCTACAGAGTAAGGGTGGAGGGGGGACTCCTGTGGAAAAGGCATCTGGATCAACTGAGGAAAAGGACTCCTGAAAGGGGGGCAGAGGACACACTGGGGGGTGAGGAGGAAGATCCAACACAAAAGCCAATACAAACACATTCACCAAGGAGGATGGTTGGGGGGGAGCAATGGCAACCCCTGTACAGGCAGGAGTCTGATAGAGAAACCAGGCAGTCATCAGGAATCAGCAAATCACACACACAGACACACAGCAACCTTCCTCAACAGGAGCTGCAGGAAGGAATGAATAGCCACGCCACCATACCTCCGGAAGAACATGGACCAAGAAGGTCAAGTAGGCCACACAAAGCGCCAAGCTACCTCGATGACTATGTACGTTCATAAGGGGGCAACAGATCAACAAGTGTATCCATTGTAACCGTGTTTTGTAAATATGTGTATATAGTTGGAGATGGTATGACAGAGGAAAATCCTCACTATGGGGGAAGGGGTGTAGTGTATGCTGCTAGCATACACAGGAAATGCCAGCGCAGCAGGGGGCTGGTCAGCTCCAGGCGATAACCGCTGAGGCGGGAAAAGCCGGACGGAGCAAGTTTGACAGCCCCCGGCATGGTCAGCTCTGGTGGGAAGCCAGGGTTTAAACCTATTGGCCACATGCACTGGCGGGAAGCCCAGGTTCAATTCTATTGGTCATCATTCACCTGGGCAGGTATAAGAAACACCAGGTAAACCCCTTTGTCTCAGATTCATTCCTGATCCGAATAAAAGAAATACTACCCAGCTCAAGTGTCCGTCTCTCTGTGCGACCACGCGACTTTGCACCTGGTATTTAAAACTAGGCTATTTTCCTTATACCAGTTTACCAACCCCTCAACCTCCTTGCAGTAAGTTTCCACATTGTCATCATGAATAAGGCCTACTACTGTTGTAATCCAGACATTTAAATGCAAATTATCATGGCCCTGGACACATCATACCAGTTTCTTGTACTTTATAAATTTCATATTCTTTCTACTTGATTTTAAGCACATTAGCAAAATGTTGGTTATGTTCTTAGAATATAAAGCAATATTTGAACTAGACATAGAGCAAATCTAATAAATATTTGCATTGATTTTTCTCTAATTGTTTTCTTATATATGCATTAATTTGTGATGTATTTTTTTTTAAAAAAAATCCCTGGGTGTGCATTTAATTGCTGATTTTAAAACAGATTCAGTCTATTTTTAATCAAATTACACATTTTAAATACAATTTGATTAATATTTTTTAACAAACATTATGCCCACTTGTGCAGAAAGCTTAAGCTAGAAGATTTTCCAAGCATTTCTAGATGTGGAACACATTGGATACAGCTCTCTTTCCAACATGGCTAATTATTTTTTTCCTATTTAACCTGGATAAGATATCATCAAACACCCCACGCTATAGACTAACCTGGCAGATTTAAAATAAATAAAAGATGATAATGCCAAACAACTATTGTTGCCAAGAAACCACATGATTCAAAGGAGATTTTGAATGACATAAATGAAATATATTAATCATCCTTGTTTGTTAAATCCTCTCGATAGCCAGGTATTTTATTTTCTATGAAAGCAGTTGCTCAATAAACAAAAACAAGTCATTATTAAAAGCTGTCATTTTCTCTGATTTGTGTAATCCTCCCCACTCCCCACAAAACCCCCCAGAAATATTCCTAAATCTTTGGCTATCATTTTTCATACTATTCAGTAAATTTGTTTTGTAATTCTGCAAGCCATATGAGATTTAATGAGAGTCATTAAGAAGATCTCACAAATTTGATACTAGTCGTGAATCCAAATTTTATGGGAAGCCTGACAAATTGTTTTGTGTCTGTGTGTGCGTGTGCGTGTGTGTGTTCTTAGGGGATTGGGATTGTAGAGAGCTTTGCAGACACTTTGTCAGGGGAAAAAAAAGTGTGAATAGAGGTGGTTTCTCATCACTTCATTTTGCAGTAGTGTGTTTCCTACAGCTGTCCTCAAAGCAATTGACAGTTCAAATTCAATCACTATTAATTTCCATCTCAGTTTATTTTTAAAGCATAAAAACTTAAATCCACATCAGGCATACTGCTAAGATGAGTGTTACCAGTATAAATATCAGCGGAGTATTTCATTAACTAATAATGCATATGGGGAAAAAAAAACCTTTTAATAAGATTTCTTACATACATTCCATATACTGAGTGAGAAAAGCAAAAGATCAAGCCATACAATCACCAAAGATCTCATCATCACTTTTTCTTCATCAAGATACCCTGTCCAGGATATTTCTTCTCATTGCAGTTCCCACCAAAATTATGATTTGTCTATAAGTAACAAGAATACCGGAATACAAGAAACTGAGTCCCTGACGTGCTGAATACTTTGTAGAAAAATTGAAGTGTATGTTCTTCAAATTTAAAGTTAAGGATCAAATTTCAAGACATACCACTTTTACAGTTTTAATAAAGATGATAATAAATAAGGAAGTAATAGAAACATTATCATGGCTAATTAACTCTTGCAAATTGATGTTTGAGTTAGTATTGTACTCATGACAGCAGTGTGCTAGAGAAGAAGTAACTTATGCAAACCTCTCACCCTTGTCATCTGTAAACAGGAGACACAAGCAATAATTTCAAGAAATCCTTTGCAAGTGCGGACCCTGATTTACTCGCATGTAAGTAGAATGGATCTTTCTTGCCTTCAAAATTTATTTATGCCTCTTTGTACCTTTCACCTCCGACTAAGCAGAACATTTACTTTGCTGACAGATGTAACTCCTCAAACAGCGTGTGGATGGTTAGCATGGATTTTTTTATTAAAGATTAAATATAGTTTACCTGCAATTGTGCATTTAATAATTTCCCTTTTTGTCACATTTTACACTGTAGTTTGGTAGAAACCTTTGGAAGCCTCAGAGTCCTATAGCAATAGCTTCATTCAGATGTGTAAGCTGCCCTTAAAGTTTGGAATTGCAGAAGGGTTCTGCTATTGTAGGAGCCTGGTAATTGGTATGCAAACCCAGTCATGGGCATCGTTTTGAAAATTGCCATTTCTCTTGGGCTACACAATTTGATCAGACTCCCCAGCCCTGCTTACAAAAGGAAATTTTATAAGAGGAAATTTTCCTACCTGCTCTACAAGCACACCCTGAGGTTACCTTCATGTCATTTCTAGCACATAAATGAGATGGACTTAAATCATATTTAGCAATACTATTATGAAAATAGTTCAGGTGGTCTTCAAATTAACAATATTTCATTTACTGGCCATTCAACGATACAACGGCATTGAAAAAAAAAGTGATTTAGGACCATTTTTCACACAACCATCGCAGCATCCCCATGGTTACCTGATCAAAATTTAGATGCTTGGCAAATGACTCATATTTATGACACTTGCAGGTATCGTGAGGGGTCACATGATCCCCTTTTGCGACCTTCTGACAAGCAAAGTCTATGAGGAACCCAGATTCACTTAACAACTGTGTGGCTAATTTAACATTTGCAGTGATTCACTTAACAACTGTGGCAAGAAAGATTGTAAAATGGGGGGAAACTGATTTAACAACTCTCATTTAGCAACAGAATTTTTGGGCTTAATTGTGGTCATAAGCTGAGAACTACCTACTGTATAATGACCCTTTTATTGAAAAAGAATTTCAGAGGGTAAGATGATTATTCGTTCTGTCATTTGATGTCTCAAAATGCAACCAATACCTTGGAGGTGGCAAAGAGCTGAAATAAAGATGACCTATTGTAGATGCCCTCTTCATGGATTACTGCCTTGTCATGGCAAAGGGGCTTGCATAATTCAATGAAGCTATGAGCTATGCCACGCAGGGCCAGCCAAAACAGACAGGTCATAGCAGAGACAAAACGTGATCCACTTAAGAAGGAAATGGCAACCCATTCCAGTATCTTTGCCATGAAAACCCCATGGACAGTACCAAAAGGCAAAAAAAAAATATGGAAGATGAGCCTCTCAGGTTGGAAGGTGTCCAATATGCTACTGGGGAAGAGCAGAGGGCTAGTACTAGTAGCGCCAGAAAGAATGAAGCGACTGGACCAAAGCCAAAAGGAAGCACAGCTGAGGATGTATCTGGTGGTGAAAGGAAAGTCCGATGCTGTAAACATTTTTTCTCCATAGGAACCTGGAATGTATGATCCATGAATCAAGGAAAGCTGGACATGGTCAAACAAGAGATGACAAGACTGAGCATCGACATCTTAGGAATCAGCGAACTAAAATGGACAGGAATGGGTGAATTTAATTCAGATGACCTTCAGGTATACCACTGCGGACAAGAATCTCTCAGAAGAAATGGAGTAGCCTTCATAGTCAATAAAAGAGTAGGAAAAGCAATACTGGGATACAATCCACAAAATGACAGAATGATCTCAGTTCGAATCCAAGGAAAACCATAGAATATCACAGTAGTCCAAGTCTATGCCCTAACCACTGGTGCTGAAGAGGATGAAATTGACCAGTTCTATGAAGCTCTACAACACTTTATAGAACTAACACCAAAAAATGATGTCCTTATCACCATGGGGGATTGGAATGCTAAAGTAGGAAGCCAAAAGATAACCAGAATAACAGGCAAGTTTGGTCTTGGAGTACAAAATGAAGCTGGGCACAGGTTGATAGAATTTTGTCAAGAGAATATGAAGGTCATAGCAAACACTCTTTTCCAACAACCCAAGAGATGGCTGTATGCATGGACATCACCAGACGGTCAACACAGAAATCAGATTGACTGTGTGCTCTGTAGAGAAAGATGGAGAGGTTCTATACAGTCAGTAAAAACAAGACCAGGAGCTGACTGTGGCTCAGACCATGAGCTTCTGGTTGCAAAATTTAGGCTTAAACTGAGGAAAGTAGGGAAAAGCACAAGGCCACTCAGGTATGAACTAAATCATATCCCAGATGAATATACAGTAGAGGTGACAAATAGATTTAAGGAATTAGATCTGATAGACAGAGTGCCTGAAGAACAATGGACAGAGTTTCGCAACATTGTACAAGAAGTAGCAACTAAAACCATCCCAAAGAAAAAGAAATGCAAGAAAGCAAAATGGCTCTCTGAGGAAGCTTTGCAAATAGCTGAAGACAGGAAGGAAGTGAAAGGCAAGGGGAAAAAAAGAAAAATACACCCAATTGAATGCAGAATTCCAGAGAATAGCTAGAAGAGATAAGAATGCCTTCTTAAATGAACAGTGCAAAGAAATAGAAGAAAACAACAGAATAGGGAGGACTAGAGATCTCTTCAAGAAAATTGGAGAGATGAAGGGAATGTTTAATGCAAAAATGGGCATGATAAAGGACCAAAATGGCAGGGACCTAACAGAGGCAAAAGAGATTAAGAAGATGTGGCAAAATTACACAGAACTATACAAGAACGAGCTTACTGTCCCTGATAACCACGATGAGGTGATCACTGACCACGAGCCAGACATCCTAGAATGTGAAGTGAAATAGGCCTTAGGAAAGCTGAGCAACAACAAAGCTAGTGGAGGTGACAGTATTCCAGCTAAGCTATTCAAAATCTTAAAAGACGATGCAGTAAAAGTGCTACACTCAATTTGCCAGCAAATTTGGAAAACTCAACAGTGGCCACAGGATTGGAAAAGATCAGTTTACATTCCAATTCCAAAGAAAGCGAGTGCCAAAGATTGTTCAAACTATCGCACCATTGCACTCATTTCACATGCTAGCAAAGTTATGCTTAAAATCCTAGAAGCTAGATTCCAGCAGTATGTGGATCAAGAACTACCAGAAGTGCAGGCAGGATTTCGAAGAGGCAGAGGATCTAAAGATCAAATTGCCAACATACGCTGGATCATGGAGAAAGCTAGGGAGCTCCAGAAAAACATCTTCTTCTGCTTCATTGACTATGCTAAAGCATTTGATTGTGTGGTTCTTAAAGGGATGGGAGTACCAGACCATCTTATTTGTCTCTTGAGAAACCTATATGTGGGTCAAGAATCAACAGTGAGACCTGGACATGGAACCACTGATTGGTTCAAAACTGGGAAAGGAGTCTGGCAAGGCTGTATACTGTCACCATGCCTGTTTAACTTATATGCAGAGCACATCATGAGAAAGGCAGGACTAGATGAATCAAAAGTTGGAATTAAGATTGCCGAGAGAAATATCAACACCCTAAGATGTGCAGATGATACCACTCTAATGGCAGAAAGTGAAGAGGAACTAAAGAGACTCTTGTTATGAGTGAAGAAGGAGAGTGAAAAAGTTGGGTTGAAACTAACCATTAAGAAAACCAAGATCATGGCATCTGGCTCTCTCAATTCCTGGCAAATAGATGGGGAAGAAATGGAGGTAGTGACAGATTTTATTTTTCTGGGCTCCAAGATCACCACAGGTGGGGACTGCTGCCAAGAAATTAAAAGATGCTTGCTCCTCGGGAGGCAAGACATGGCAAATCTAGACAGCACACTAAAAAGCAGAGACATCACCTTGCCAACAAAAGTGTGCATAGTCAAGGCTATGGTCTTCCCAGTTGCAATGTATGGCTGTGAAAGTTGGACCATAAGAAAGGCTGAGCGCCAAAAAATTGAGGCCTTTGAACTATGGTGCTGGTGAAGACTCCTGCAAGTCCCTTGGACTGCAAGGTGATCAAACTGGTTCAGTCCTAGAGGAGATCAACCCTGACTGCTCTTTAGAAGGCCAGATCCTGAAGTTGAAACTCAAATACTTTGGCCACCTAATGAGAAGGAAGGACTCACTGGAGAAGAGCCTAATGCTGGGAAAGGTTGAAGGCAAGAGAAAAAGGGGATGACAGAGAATGAGGTGGCTAGATGGAGTCACTGAAGCAGTAGCCATGAGCTTAAATGGACTCCAGAAGATGGTGGAGGACAGGAAGGCCTGGAGGAACGTTGTCCCTGGGGACGTGATGGGTCGGACATGACTTCACAACTAACAACAATTGTAGAAGCTAGATTCAGAGAATGAAAGGTAAGGAAAAATGGCTAGCAAGCAAAAATGGAATTAGGCCACACAGATTTAAAATGATTGGAGAGGGTTTTGCATAGCTGTTACTATGCAGGGAGGAAGGCAACAAGGTATAGGATCAGTAGACTTGGGTGCAGTTCCCCAGAGATGCAGAAGAAGATGCAAAGGCCCAACTAGAATATCAAAGTTTTGTTAGATGTGAAAAGTTGCTAGCTAAAATTTTAATTGAACGCCTTGATTAACTCTTTGGGGAATTTAGTAATAACTAGACAGCAATAGCTTAAGGTAGAAATACTTATAAAGTAGCTGAAGCATTGCTGCACAGGCAAGGAGATTGTTAATCTCCAAAAGATAATGCAATTAGTCATAAATCAATTCACTGCAGCTCCACAGTCTTCTCAAGTCAGAAGCAGGACAGAGGGAGACTTAGCTTTTTTAAATGAATGTCGTTTGCCTATGTAGTCATGCATGGCTGAAAGAGAAATGAAATCTTTTCTATCTTTTAAATGTAATGAATTTTTTGGGGGAAAAATTCAACTGATTAACAAGGAAGTGTTTGTGCTCTGTGTTTTATCTGTTCAGTTCTAAAGAACTCACTCACAACATTGGTTTGTGGAGGAAAAGAAAAAGAAAACACTTCTCTTTATGTAAAGGTAGAAATGTTTCAAGTGTTTATCAACTAGTCTGACACTTTTAAGACTAGGTTGTAGAAGTATTCCTGTTATTTAAAAAATGTTTAGTATAATGTCTGTCTCCCTCTCTCTCTCCTGTATACACATACATATTTCCGTGTGTGTGTGTGTGTGTGTGTGTGTGTGTGTGTGTTTGTGTGTGTGTGTGTGTGTGTGTATACTATAAATCTGCAAAATGTTAGTATGTGTGTATATAATATATATGCACATACATACATACACACACTAACATTTTGCAGATATATAGTCTTAATTAATTTCCCGTTGAGGGTGGTTTGCTTTTATATTGCATATGTGTTTTGCAAGCTCCTAATTGTCTTTGAAATCATCTTTTGTTGTGACTAGTAGTATGATATAAATCCAGTCATGGATCATTTGAGATGAAAGCAGATGGTACTTCTGGAAGCCATTAATATGAGAATACTTAGATCGGTGCAAAATACAAAGATTACTAATTCCTGGTCTGTTGGGTAGCAATAACTGAGAATAATTTTCTAGTTGCTACTCCTCTGTTAAGATAAATTCAAGGATAAAATTTAAGTTTATAAATATGACCCCAGACATATTTGATCTCAGGGGGAAAGAAGAGATAAAATGTGAATGATACCTGATTGAAACCTAGTGAGTTGATCTGAAATTTGCTTCTGGCAAGTAGTCTTCTCTTCGCTGCATTGAAATCTTTCATAATTTGATTTCTGTTTTATCTTTTCAACCATTTCATATATAAATAATTTCATATTGTTTTTTTGACCTATAAAAACTATAGTTCCTTTGTTACAGTTTAGTGTGGAGATGCCTACTTACAATTATGTTCTACTGGTACTTGTCCTTCAATTCCCTAATTGTTTTCTTGTCTTGTAAAAATGTATTGTTTGGGTCTTCTTTGTACTCAGGGAATTTTAGAATTTCTTTTGAATCTTTTTGTTCTTTTGGTGATTTTGAACTGAGAGAAGTCAGCTCCCCAGAGAAGGAAATATTAAAAGGGCAGAACAAAAATATTTCCTAAAAAGGTATTGAAGAACCAGAAAAGCATGCCCAGTTTGCTTAATACCCCTAGCTCTCCCTCATCCAAGCTCTGTACAAATGCAGATGTAGGAGGCCCCAGCTAGAAGCTTAGGAAGACAAAGGCCTAAAATCTATATACCCAAGCCCGCAGGAAAGGAGGATATGACCTTTGGATACAATAGGATTGACCCACAACCATCAAGAATACCAGAAAGGCACATCCAGACTCAGGTCAGAATACGTGACACAGGAAATACAAAGCCTGAAACAGGAAATAACTCCAAACAAAAGAATCCAGGGGGTATAAAACCCACTCCCCACACGTGCTCAGTCCTTTTTCTGCTGGATCCATCTTTCTGTCTGGCTTTCCGCTGCAATAAACTGTAACCTTTTTTCCTAAAACAGTCGCCATGTTGTTTATCCCTGGCTTGGATGGAACCATGATTAAGACTTTTCTTCCAACAGAACTACTTTACTATGGAATGATCATGGAGGCTAAGTGGTCCCCAGACAATTCTTTTTACATAGATTGGACTCTACATGCTTATGTTGGAATATGGTTAGGTCACTTCCACTCCAATTTTCAAAAGTGTCCTTTTTAGTATGGCATCATTCCTTTTATCAAGTACTTTATTTCATATTTTAAATGTTTTTTTTATTATCATTATTCTGTTGCTGTTGTCTATGTTTAGAATTTGTATGTGTTCAAGTAATGCCTTTAACTGTAGCATATGTTTTAAATAGAATAAACAAGTAAATAAATGTTTCCACAAAGCTAGCGATAATACAACATAATTGCTTCATGCCAGAGCTCTTTATTATGACTGCCCTTCCAATGTATAACCTATACAAGCTGTTGCTAATGTACTGGTTTAACCATTGTTGTTGCCTGAAGCAATATGTAGGTAAACTCTCTTCTCCCTGGCACCATCAATTTAAAAAGTCATTTTACTAATTTAAATGGTGACATCTGCAGCTGAATATTATTGAATAGAAAGGCCACTTCTGATATAATCTCCCTGGTTACTCTGTTCCTAGAATTCCCAGGTGATGCAAGATGAATATGAGTGATATATTTACTAAATATCTACTGAATCCGTTCACAAGCCTTAGGTTTGAACCCCCAAATTATATAGCAACACAGTACTCATTGCATTTAGCAAGTGTCCATCATTGGGAGACAGAACTGTGGCTAAAACTAATAGAACAAAGACAAGTATGCATTAAACTCATTTTATTTATTTTATAGGCAGGGATATATATCCTTCATAAATAAAGATTTCATTTCATATAATAGCATCAAAAGTGGGGGGAAAACTAGGAAAGGGATTTTTTTAAATCTGATACTTTAATTTCAAATACCTTCTTCCCCTGTTGCAAATTACCTTTCCTTCCAAGCTGTATCTCTCCAATTACTGATCTGTCCCAGGCCTAGTCTCTGGTTTCTGTTTCTGCCAAATTCTGTGATAAAATACCCTGAAGCACTGGTGGGCTTTTGTTTTGTCTCTCAGCCTCTTGAATTGTTTAGGCTGCAGAAAACAGTTTCTTGGCATCCATCTGTGACAGCCGTCAAAACTGTATAATCTTCACTCATAGTTTCCAAGTATACTATGAGGAGATGAGATAAACAAAAAAAATGAACTTCTTAAAGCAAAGCTCTTCTGTTCCAATATAGTTGATTCCAACCTGGAAAGAATTTCAGGAGACAATTGGATATTACGGGGCATTAATTGTTGCAAAAAGGAAGGAGTGATTCCTAAAAAATGCAAGATCAAATGCAGGCAATGTCCCATCTTCTAAATGTTTTTACTGTAACAGCCAAAATCCTCTGGCATTTTAGCTATACTTTCTGAGCCTGACCAATGTTCCAAAATATCCAACATTTTCCAAAAACGGAAAACATTAGATTTGTCCTAAGTTGCTGAGAGAAATGTTTCTCTACATCTTACAGTGTGCTGTAGAATATCATGGGGTGTGTCCCAGGTACATATTAGCTTCGATAGAAGTCAAAGACTTTTAAAGTCATTTTAAATGTACCTCATTCTTTTACTCAGAGAGGATAGCACCTCTCTGACATTCATGAAAGGTCCCAGTTTTATTTTCCAGGTTTCCTCATGTAAAACTAGGCTGAAACCACCATATCTGAAGATGAAGCAGACATGTAAAGTGGAATGATTGAAAACTAGGAAACTTGGAGAAGTAGTTAAGAAGGAGCTTAGTAATTAAGGCAGGGAGGGGTCTTCAAACCTGGCCCTTTTATGACTAGTGGACTTCAACTCCCAGAATTCCTCAGCCAGCATGCCTAGCTGAGGAATTCTGGAAGTTGAAGTTCACAAGTCATAAAAGGGCCAAGTTTGAAGATCCCTGAATTAAGGGAACAAAGAAAATAAATATGTCACAAGAACAGATGAAAAAAGTTTGGCCTGAGCTCATAGAAGCCCCCATCCTCAAAGTCTGATCAACAGCCAACAGGTTTGAAAATCAACAGGACAAGAGTAGCTGCCAGTCATATGAATCAACAAAGTAAGGATTTTGGAGGATAAAAGGGGTCCTGAGGCTCTCCCACTCTTTGAGTTGTCTTTGGATCCAGACTTGGTAGCTTCCATCCCTCTGGCTTATGCCTGACAGCCTAGTTGAGAAGGACTAGTGTGGATGAGTATGTGCACATTTTAAAAAAGCAAATGTATGTTGCAACCGGTAAGTCATTTTTGTATGTATTTGCATACATACATGTTCTTAGAAATTCTTCTTGGACACCTCTTTTGCTTCAATGTTCTTCATTATTTAGAACCAAAGAAAATACTTCAGTAATTATTAAATGGTAGTTAGATTGTATGAAATAAAAGGTGGCCTTAGTTTCCTTGTCACACCACATGGACAGTATCTAAATTACCCCTTTGTGATCTTTTTCTTAAAAAAAAAAGCAGAGGTGGAAAATGGGAGTTCCATCAACATATATAAGTTGTTGTTGTTGTTGTTGTTAGCTGCGAAGTCGTGTCCGACCCATCGCGACCCTATGGACAACATTCCTCCAGGCCTTCCTGTCCTCTACCATCTTCTGGAGTCCATTTAAGCTCACGCCTACTGCTTCAGTGACTCCATCCAGCCACCTCATTCTCTGTCGTCCCCTTCTTCTATTGCCCTCAATCTTTCCCAGCATTAGGCTCTTCTCCAGTGAGTCCTTCCTTCTCATTAGGTGGCCAAAGTTATAACATATATAAGGGTACAGAGCAAATACAGGATGCCACTGTAGTATGAAAAGCTTTGCATGTGACTTGCTTATTAAAAATTTGCAAAGGATTTTTTTTTAATGGATGACTTTAATCTGTGTAGAAAAGAGAAAGAGGCGTGTCCATATGATCAGAGATTTAGCTGTTCTTCCTAATCTACGTGTCCTGATAGCTCTGTTCACATTTATTCTCTTTCAGCCTACATTATATACCATAAATGAGCTAACTTGACAACAGGCCAGTAAATCAAATAACTGAAATGTTATTATCTGTCTTCTACTTTTTATCAACTGCCAATTGTCTGATAAAGTAACAGCTTAAATTATTTCCAATTAATGTGGCAATCATTTCCAACAGGCAAATACAAAGCAGTTTATTGGTGGCAAGAGAAATGATAACTTAGTCCATCAATCAGTTATAATAATAAACAGCTGTACATTTACCTCTTCATACTGCATATTCCTGAGAGGAGCAAAAGCAAGTGTAACAATACTTAACTTCTGAGGTTACTGTTATAATAGAATACTAGAAAAATATTGTTGTCATGGGCTGGTGGAGTGAATATAAAATTCCAGTCATTGTGTGTGTGTATCCCACAGGATCCCTGTCAGTGAAAAATATGTCATGCAATAAATAGGTTGTTTAGCAGGGAACTGAGCAAGTGCACTGACTTATAAGCAGAAAATTAAAGGATATATTCCTGGATAAGGTAGGGCTTAAGAGTGCCAGACAGGAGATCATTCCAGGAATAAAGGATCAAGGCTGTGCTTCTTGTCTGAAAGCCTTCCCTTTATTTCCACATGCCTATTCTTTGGTGTCAGAAACTGGACAAAATCATGGGGCGATGGAATACAAGTTTTACTGACTAGACAGTCTTCCAATATCTCAGGGGTTGCCACAAAGAAGAAGGAGTCAAGCTGTTCTCCAAAGCTCCTGAAGGCAGGACAAGAAGCAACAGATGGAAACTAATCAAGGAAAGAAGCAACCTAGAACTAAGGAGAAACTTCCTGACAGTTAGAACAATTAATCAGTGCAACAACTTGCCTCCAGAAGTTGTGAATGCTCCAATACTGGAAGTTTTTAAGAAGAGATTAGACAACCGTTTTTTCTGAAATGGTATAGGGTTTCCTGCCTGAGCAAGGGATTGGACTAGAAGACCTCCAAGGTCCCTTCCAACTCTGTTATTCTGTTAGACTTGTTAAAGAAGGAAAAGAAACTACTTTAGTAGTTATTTAGTAAAACAAGGAACAAACAACAATCAAACAAAAACAAAACACCCCACATCCAATCCAAATTTCATTTTCCTCCAGAGGTGTTACAATTGCCTAAAAATATTGACCTAAAGCAGACATTATTAAGCTAGAATCCTTGTCCTTTGTTCTGATAGTTGCCCTGGATAGGAGTATAGGTTAGCCTGACATGGAGAAGTAAGCAATGAATACTGGTGCACTGTTGCAAAAATGCAGTTCACCGGAGAGCAGTAGTGGTATATTTTTGTTTGTGTGTCTGTTTTCTGGCATCCTGGATGTCTGCTTCTCTGCATCCTGGATCTGGTAAGTCTGATATCCAGAAAAATGTCCTGGAATCTTGTGTATTTTGTTTCAAATCCTGTAATATTGTAATGGTATGATGGAAATGGGTGGATATTAGGGGTGATACTTAACAGTTAGAATTGGGTGGGGGGAAATCAAGGTGGAAAAAAAAATTCAGAGGACCAAACTTTGCTGTCAAATTTATATGGCTGCTCAGATCACTTTATGTGAGTTGTCTGGCCATATAAATTTGTATAATAGTAAAAAACTAAAGCAACACAGATATTATAGCCATATTTCTCTCCTGCAATCTGATTTCCAGATCTTGTCAACTATGTTTAGAGAGGAGATCTGAATGTGGGTAGAATTCCTCATGTTGCTGGGAACTCTTTCTGAAATCAAACTGAGTTTTCAGTTTAGAAACTGCTGTTCAGTGTTCTCAGATATTTATTTTATTCCTAAATAGTTCCCACATTACCTTGGGCCCTATTCATGTCCACAAATAGAATCAATAGTTTCACCACACAACTGGCCATATATAACCTCACTCATTAGAGTGAATAATTAACTTCTCTTATCCTAAGTATCTCTGATGCTTTAGACAAGTTTTTTTTTCATTCAATTTAAGGGCATCAGCTTCTTTTGGATTGTCTAAGCCTTTCATTTGCTTCCCAATCCTTGATTTTGCCTACTCTATGATTTCCATACATATAGCAGCAGATTCAGCTTTTTCCCCCTGAACCATGTTCTATGCTTTTGGATAGAATGGTTTTCTCTGATTGCTACATAGTCTTAATATGTCATAATATTGTAGAGGGGGCTTCTTTTCTCAAAGTTTTGTATTTACTGAAAATAGCTTGTGAAAATATAAAACTTTCCACTATTATCTCTTTTCTTTTCATTATTTGACAAAAGAGTGATTAAATACTATTCTGCTTTCCAAAAGTTTATTTCATTTAATGGATGGAATGGACCCTTTTTTAAATGAAGTTGTATAGTATTATCACATATCAAGGTTTGCATTGTCAGAGAGCACTGACTTTCAGTTAGCATTGTAATACAGAAAAATGAGCAGACTGCACACAAAAGATCTATTTCAAAATATTTGAGATATTTCTGAGGAGTTGAAGCTGCTCGGATGTGGACAGGAGTGGGAAAGAAAAAAAAAATAAGAGGAAGGGGAAGATAAGAGGACAAGGTAAAGTTTCCCTTGAGTCCACTTCTATTCATGGTGATTTCATGGACAACAGTATAAAAATTGCTTGCCATTATCTTTCTCTTAGGCATTTTTTTTTCAAATCCCTAGTCTAACTTTAACCATGGAATTTCATATGGTCTTCCACTTTCAGATTTCCTTGACAGATCAGCCAAAATTGTCTAGGTAATTCCCTGTTACTTATGGTTATCGACAAAAGAAAAAGTATCTTTGAATATATGGTAAAGCATCATTGTAACATTTGCAGCCAGGGAACAGTATAGTACTGTTCAGCAGTGCTATATGTACAGTATTCTTGTCAGTCCATCAAGGTAGGCCAAATCAGGAAACAGACGGCATAAGGACCATTGAACCTCTATTGTTAAAGTATAGGATACCTTGAAAGCCTGATAGAGTTTCCCTCTGCCTCCCTTTATTACTAAAGAGGATGCACTCCCCTTTCTTTCTCAAGTTATAGTAAGTGGATGATCTGGGAGAAATTCTAAAATTATATGCCTTCTTCCCCTTGCAATTTCCCCACACTATAAATTCAGTTTTTAATAAAATTCCATATGTGAGAACAATTATATCTCCTGTTCTACTAGCTGACTCTTGTCTAGGAATTGTGTTGAATGCTGGACCATTGGAAGTATTGAGTTGGCCAAATGTAAAATAGAAAATTATCTTTACAAGAAATTCTTTCAGTATAGTAGAACTAGATTTATGAAGATATAGAATGGACTTCCGGAAGCAGCATCCACACAGAGAAGCAGTTGTTCATATATTTGAATCCCACCACTGGTGGAAAGACAGCATTTTCCTGCCTTTCAGAATAGAGAACTAGGATTTCTAAAATGGTAATTACTCATTCCTTAGTTTGGTAAAAAAAATAACATCCACATACATACGGCTTGACCTTTGAAAGTTCAACCAAGTACTAATCTTTGCCTATGCAAATACCAAGTTTTAGTTGTATGGTTTGCCTAGCAGTAATATAACAGTCTGAGAGCAAGTTAGCACATTTATTTGGAGGGCAAATGTTAAAATGTTTTATTTTCAGATGTTTGCCTTTGACTACGGTTTCAGGGCACTCAACTCATTAGAAGATACCATAAAGGAAGCTCTAATATCTTTGGCAAAAAAAATAACTGGTAATATATTTGGTCTTAAAAAGTAGTAATAACAATTAGTCTGAAGCATATGGGAGTCAAGTGTTCTTTCTACTGTAAATTGCCTTTCTGCTATTCTAAAACTATCTTAAACTTGACTTGTGAAAAAGAAGTCAATTCGTAGGTGATTTCAGGGAAGTAAGGGAAGGCAAATGGCAAAACATATCATTGCATCATGATACATATCCTAAATTTGTGTTAAACAGTGGGACTCAAGCACATAAGGTCAGGATTTGTGCTGTGAGGTCAGTACAAATGTGTCATCATTTCTCCATCATGCTGGCTTACTGTGGACACCTACGAGTAGAGAGATACTTGGGAGAAGAAACCCTATGGAGGCGATTGATCCAAAATTTGACTCATGCATGATAACTATTATAAGAAAAGCCAGACTAAATTTCCTTCTATCTCTCTTTCCCTTCCTTCATCAACATGCACGTAAGTCTTAACTCCCTTCCAAAAGGTCATGGCTTTTTCTTCCTCATTTACAGTTCATGCTTTAAACATAAACTTGTACTTGGGTGGGAAGGTGAAGTTATTTTTTACTATTGAGGGGTACCCATAATGTTAATTTCCACTATGTGCCTCCTTCAGCCCTTTGCTTGTACATAGGGATTTAGGGCGCTTTGCATATTCCTGCTGCTTTACACAATGCAACATGGTATGCTCAGCAAGCCAATGTTGTACAGCTAGGTGATACTCAGTGGTGGGATTCAGCCGGTTCATACCAGTTTGGCAGAACCAGTAGCTAATTTTTTGTTGCCCAGCCCCAGAATGGACTTCCAGAGTAGCATCCACACAGAGAACCGGTTGTTCACATGTCTGAATTCCACCACTGGTGATACTTCTTTGAAGATGATACAGGATGGATAGCACCTCCATCACTATTAGAAGTGAATAGAAAAGGAAAGTTGTTTGAATTGCCAGAAACTAAATTTGTCATATTTTCCAAGGCAAGGCAAAGGAATTTATAACCCCATTTCTGTTTGTTCCCTTTTAATTATCTTCCCATCAGAAATGCTAGAGGATGGAACTGTTTGGCACAACACAAATTTGGATTCTTATATGGCTTTGGGGAAAGAGTCACTTTTTAATCTTAAATCAGATATTTTCTCTCTCCTTCACTCATTCATATAACTATGTGATGTAGCAGGCATTGGGCTAAGTTAGGGGAAATTTATCACTCTATAGTTGGTTAAAAAAACACCCTAGAATTTACAGTATCTTTTACCATCTGGGCTCATGAAAGTTGTGACTCTGCCACAAATTAATCCCCTCTGTTGTCATTGCATTGATTGATTGATTATATGCCATCAAGACACAGTTGATTATTATAAACCACATAGATAGGTTTTCTCCAAGACAATCTGTCCCTAACCTAGTCTGTCAGGCTTTCAAACAGTGCACTCATTGCCTCTGTAATTATCTGCTGCTGTCTTTAAAGAAAGTCATTCTGCAATATGTATGTCATGTCTAAAATGACATGATATGCCTTTTTTCCATCATTACTTTACTCAGGTATCTTTAATATAATCAAAATGACATTTCTAGTTTGCTAGTACTTTTTCATTTCCTGGACCATACAGAAAGTGTATAGTCAACATCTATCTGCCTGCACTACAGCCATCTTTGAAGTGAACATCATATGAACTAATCCAGTGGTTTTCAACCTTTCCTTCATTATGGATTCCCTTTAATACCTTTTGTGGCCATGAACCATGGCCACCGACCACCAAGACTTAATGCAAGATTTAAATCATAACATTTCTTAAAGCTTTTGTGGATCCCCTGTTACAACATTGCAGCCCCTAAAGATCCATGGACCACCAGTTAAGCTAATAGGGCAATGCAAAAAGTGATTTTTCAGGTAGTCCACATCCACGTCCAGATACAAGTATGTATACAAGTGCCTATGCAATCTTTCAGGAATGAATTCAATGTTTTTCAAAAACATGAGCAGTAGGCTATAAGAACTGCCATGTTGTCAAAGTATCTGATTCAATTTTAAGGACACCTCCAGCTGAACTGATAGCATGAGACAGTTGTGGGAGATATGTGAGACTGGAGTTCTTATCAGCAGTGGGTTGTTTTTTTTTTGTAAAAGAAAAAGGTGCCGGAACTCACACATGTCATACAACCCGCCTTGCCTACCCTATAAGGTTCCATCCAAAAAAGGTTCCGGAACTCCGTTCTGAGCGTTCTATGAGAAAAAAAGCCCTCCTTATCAGTGAGATGAGTCTGGCCCAAGCTCTACTCTAGTCTCCAGCACGTTGAGGAGGTTGAAAATTGTGGTTTCCTCTTGCCTTATCAGTGGACTGGAAGTAAATCAACTTAGCTGCTTAGTGAAGATGATGGTACAGTATCACAGTGGGTGCAGATGATTTGAAAATAGAAAAAAAAAAGATTCGTGTGGAGATATCCTTTAAAAACAGCACTATGAAGCAGAAAATTGTTTCAAGGTAGTTTTGAATGTGCAGAATAGAATAAACAATCTATTTAAGTAAGTGGATAGGCTGACAGATTTGGAGCTGTTGAAATCTAAGGGGTAAGTTTGAGAAGGGAAAAAAAACCACTTTAAAAGCTGATGCTATTTTCCACCCCACATATTTGTTTTAATGGGAGAAATACATACAGAGATCTTAGGCAGAAACACCAACCTTTGTAGAAAAGAAAGAAAGCTAGACTTTCATTGTATTGTCTATTAAGGAAAGGAAGGAAGAAAAGAAGGAAGACACTTGATAAGGACATAGACGTCCCTAAAGAATGGAAATGGCATAACAGTTGAGAGCCGGAGGGTGGATCTTGGCCAGTGAAATGTCTCCAGTGAAAGGAATTATGTGCAAGTGTGGAATAAATGGCAGAATGGTAATTACAGTGGGGTTTGTTTTTTAAGTTATAAATGGACTGAGGATCCAAATGGATTTGAAATAAGATTTTGAAGTTAATTATAAGAATCCTTCCTATGGGAAATGGCTGTTGTTTTGAACTCAAAAAAAAAAAAAGATAGGATGGGACTTTGAAGTTAGAGAAAAGTAGAAGGAATTAATTATGAGAATTAAAGGAGAAGTACACTTAAACTTCATTTGCTAACCCAAAATGGAACAAAATACTTTAACAATGGACATATTGAAGAATATTTATGACAATGGACTCAGAAGTTAATTTTAAGAATATTTGCTATTGTAGATAAACTTTGTATAAATGAAGTTATGGAAGAGAAACAAGTTCTATCAGACAAGACTGAAATTGATATGAATGTGAATTTAAAAATGACAGGCTACAAGAATGATGTGGAAAAGATAATATTCTCGATATACAAATGAAACCAGCTGATCTTTTAATATTTAAAAGTGTCATTAAATAATAATCCAGTTGAGTCACTTGTAAAAATTTCCTACGGTGGTCTTACAAAAGAGACTTCTTAATGTTTGAAGGATTTGGTGGGAGGAGACAAAGAAAAAATGAAAAGAAATAAAGTTTTAGGGCATTATTTGATGGGATTAAAGACTAAATATTGTTAAAAGTAAAGAAGAAAAAAGAGTTCCTCTATGAGGTAGATGGGTGGTTTAAAAATGTGATAGACAGAGAAACAGATGGGATACTAAAATGATTCATTTGATCAGATTAAAATAGATACGCTGGTATCTGTGCTAATTCTAGACTTTTGCTGACTAGGATTAAACGATGAGGACATTTTGTTTATAGGTAAGAAGTGAGATATGGGAAGACAATGACATTTGTTGTATTTTAGGAGAAGAGTTTTCTCCAAAATTGTTTTTACTTGGGACAAATTTGGATTTTTTAATATAGTTTATATATATTTCTTTTCTTTTTCTTTACTATATTCTTAACTTTATTTCCTATTTTTCTTTCTATTTTTCTTTTCTGCCCTTTCTATTCTTTTTTTAAAAAATATATATATATCCTGTTTTAGTTTGTATTAGCTTTTATCTTTTTCACTGAAAAGTTAGTAGAAGTGTTGCCAAGAAAAATAAATGAAAAAGTGTTGATGTTTGGAATCCAAAAGGATGCAGATTTTGGATGGCCTTTGCATTATTTGGACATTATGCAAATTGTATTAGAGTAACTACATCCTGGCAATGGGGTTATAAATCAAGCTGTAATCTATAGCTGACTTCAGACATTTTAAAAGCATGGTGGGCACGTTTCCGTAAGTATGTGTCTTTTCAAAGTGATGGACTTCCATTCTCAAAGACCATAATTTCTGTAAATTATGGAAGTTGAAGACTTCTGAAAGGCACAAGGATATGGAATATACTGTACATATACGTTTGTGCAATGAAGGTAAAGGATACAAATGTTTTAATCCACCCCTCCCTTGGCCTTAGCACTGTCTTCCAATCATTATTTAACAGGAGGAGCTCTGAACTCTGATTTTTCCACCATCTGCCAATCCTAAAACTAATTTGTGATGATTCCACAATTTTGACAACTAGGTAATATTCAGAGTTCTCTATTTTAGCTCACTATAGTGAATAATTGTGAATGGCCTCAGTTATCTAGTTTTAAAATACCCAGGCAAAAGATCTAAATCTGATAGTTGGAGAAGAACCAAGCAAGATCTATTGGCATTTTCTTTTCTGTTGCCCCCAAACCTTTTGTGTCACTGGTTAATAGAAACTTTTACAACTTTTTTTACAGTCACATGTTTTTAAATTGTATTCATATGTTTTTGGAGAAAACACATTTCGAGATATACACTACATAATAAAATATATTAAGCACTGAGGTTCTTTTCATATAAATGACATAGTCTGGAATTAAAATGAAGTACTCAGAGGAAGTGGAGGAAGAACTATGAAAGTGGTAAAAATACAAAAACTCTAGAATTTTTTTTAAGTAGGAGAAAATTTCCAAGACATTTTCATTTCTCTCTCTTTCTCCTTATAAACAAGTCACTGCTGAGTTTCTTCTGAATATTTATTTTTTTATTTGTTCATTTTTTTATGGCAGACATTGTATTCTTCTGCATGGTATTGTTTCCACTCCACAATCCCTCATGACATAATTTGAATCCAAATTTTTGATTGTCTTCATACTAATCAAACTCCTGTCTTGGTAATACAAGAAACCCCTTCATATACAAATAAGAAATGAAATTTTTAGGGTCTTTCTCACTCCATTTTTTTTCTTATATCATCTTTGCTTTTATATGATGGGTTGCAATCTATTCATCTATCTAGCCTCTATGTATCTATCATTATATATCTTCCACCTATCACCTATCTGAAGATATGAAGCTGCTAGTTAACAAACCATCATTGAAACTCTAATCACAGCTGTGCAGGTGGCTTGATACAATATCACCAATTTTATGAAGATATATTTTTCCCCCAGCAGCTCCAATAATGTCTCTAGGCTAAAATCTTCTTTAAAAGATTTCTCCAAATATATGCTGCATGTTTTTTAAATAAAAAGTAAGATTTGTCCAATGCTTTCAGCTGTGTGTGCCCTTACTGAATTTTCCTCTAGTTTTAGCTACTTAAACCATCCCCACCCACTTTTTATTGACTTTTGCTTCAAAGTATTAATCTTAGCCATAATCCCAAAAGCCATTCCACTATGACCTCTGGTTCCCAAATTTGCTTCACACAGAATGGGGGGCGGGGGGGGGAAGGGGAGGTTGTAGTCACTGATAGGAATATATGGGAAAAGTGGCTATTCCTAATTCAGAGGAAGTCTGAATTAGTCTGAATTGCAAGTCTAAATAAATATACTGTATCTTCTCTTTTCAGTTTCCTACACTTATTCTATAGAATAGAATAAGGAAAAGGCTGTATAAAAGGATCAGAGCAGGTTTTGAACAGCAGCTACAACAAAATAAAATAAGGAAGAGAGAAGAGAGAAAAGCAGGGGTGTGTGATGAAAGTAGTCCTCAGAGACCAATAAATTATAACCACAACTATAGCCAATGTCATTTAAGTGCTCTTTAGTTTCTGATGATAAAGCACTAGCTTATCACTGTGCTGACAACTGCAGGCCTCTGTGGCCTCAACTTACAGCCTGTCCATTTGTTACTCAGCCATCCAAGCTGCACTGAATTTAGTGCAACTCAAGTAGGTCATGAGCATGAATAGGTAAAAATATTCCCTTGGCTTCCAACTGGCAAGTCGGAAGCTCAGGCAGGCTGCAGAGTGATGTACAAACACATAGTCTGATTCTGCTGATTGTATGATGGTATAGTTTGCCAACTACCAAGAGCAAAATGTCTAACCAGGAAATAGATGTTGCCTCCCCCCACCACCACTTTGTCTCTCTCTGTATTTTCTTGGCAAGTGGCTAAGAAGTTAGGCATTTAATAGATAGATAGATAGATAGATAGATAGATAGATAGATAGATAGATAGATAGATAGATAGATAGATAGATAGATAGATAGATAGATAGATGATAGACAGACAGACAGACAGACAGATAGATGTATTTCCATATATGCAAAGCAGAAAGGTTTGATTATGCTCCTAGACTTCTTAATAGAAAGCTTTGGGTTTATTTCTATCCTTGGACATATAATAATAATAATAATAATAATAATAATAATAATAATAATAATAATAATAATAATAATAATAATAATAATAATAATAATAATAATAAGTTGGAAGGACCTTGGAGGTCATCTAGTCAACCCCCCTGCTAAGGCAGGAAACCCTATACCATTTCAGACAAATGGCTGTCCAGTCTCTTCTTAAAAACTTCCAGTGTTGGAGCATTCACCACTTCTGGAGGCAGGTTGTTCCACTGGTTAGTTGTTCTAACTGTCAGGAAGTTTCTTCTTAGTTCTAGGTTGCTTCTCTCCTTGACTAGTTTCCATCAAAACTCATGGCCTTATAACAAATAAAATTATATGTCCATCTACAGAAGGTGGCCACACATAGATGATCTTGGTTCATCTAGAAAAATACTAAATATTATCAGGCCTTGTTTGGTATTTGGGTGGGAGGATTCCAGGAAATCTCACAGTTGTACACTGGATTGGAAATCAAGGAAACAAAAAGTCTTGGGGGAAGGCAGTGGCCGCTGAGAAAATTATGGATATGTCCACATAGTCTCAAGACATCAGCTTGACTTGAAAGAATATTTCCTCTTTATCCTAATACTGTCTACTTTACTTTCTATTACATTTCAGGCAAAGACTTTTCCAGTCACTTATTAAGTTTTGAAAATGTCGAACACTAAATCTGAAAACCTCTGCTAGTAAAACAGGTGTCTCTTGCTAAGCTATAGTTGCATGCTCTATACCAGATTTTTTTGCCCTATTTCTGTCTACTGTTTTAGAAGTTACACTATCTATCTATGGTCTTTTATAATCCATTGTTTTTTGTTCGCTGAAATCAATGGCTTGTAAATGATAAAATGTAAAGAACTGTATTGCCATTATTTGGGGACTATTTGTAACTGTCTTTTTTATTTTTCTATTTGAATGACGAGGGTCAACTAGAACAAACTATATCTTTATTATATTCCAAGAAACAGTAGCTGTAGCAATTGACAGTTTTTGAACAGGTGGAAATTGTATTCAGAATTAAGATTCTGCCAGATCTTTCATTCTCTCATGCAGCATCATTTCCTCTTACCTTTAATCTTCCTGGTCCATTGATGGGTGCTTGTTTACATCCTTTACATCCTTGCATCCCTGTACAAGTAAATCTTTTAAGTTAGGCTGGACTTCTCCTATTGCTAACTGAAACATGACAAATCCTATACTGGAGCCTTTCCCATATTTGAATTGGGGCAATTCATTACCATCTTCTAAAACTGGTTTGGCTTGAATTTATATAGTAGCTAAATATGACCATAGTCTGCTGAAAAATAAAAAATTATCTTCAAATTGGTTTCTAACTGCCATTACCTCTCTCCAGCTTGCTTTGTGGGTTGGTTTGAAAAATGTATTAGGGGTACCCATTTTATTCTTCAGAAATCAGCATAAAAACTCTGGCCTGAAGCTATTAAGCAGCTGCTCATTGCTGAATAATTGAAGCAAAAGCTTTCTTATCTGGATCAACTGACTTTCCCCCACCACACATTGTATTCTGTATTCTATTTTCTATTAGTTGTTTTAATAGAATTCTTCTGGTTTATGCCCTCTTCTATTGCAGGTATCTCTTGATTGCAGGCATATTTCTTTTATATTAAGCAAATATGGAACTTTCTCTCCTCTCTTTCTCTCTTTGCAATTAGAAAAGACTGCTTATTTTAAGCAATTCACTGTGCACAGCATGCCTCACCAATTCTGATATCTCTGATATGGTTCAGAGTTCATATTCTTCCAAATCTTAATTTTATATATGTCTCTAGGTAAGCGGCAGATGAAATTACTTAGCAAGGTTTGGGCTGCTATACTGTGTCACCCACATGGGGATGCTATTGAAGGGTGTCCAGAAAGTTCAGCTGGAACAGAACATGGCAGTTACCAGTCTCTGAGGGCATAATTAAATGTTACTTGAAAACTCAGACACCCGCATGGCCATGTTAAGAGAAGGGGGGTGGGAATGCTTGGAGAGAAGAGTTTAGTCTGGAAAGCAATGATAGGAAGGCAGGATTTAACCATTTCCTCATTCAAAATCCCTGGACCCCTTCCCCTCACTCCACAAAATGTTAAATGGTGTGTTTGAGGGCAATTTGAGAGCAAATAAGTAATAGGAAATTAAGCAGTTTGGTTTACATTTCTCTCCTTCCCTTCAGAGGAACATAGCTTGAAAGATGATTGAAATACAGACATTTATGGGCAAAAAAAGAGAGATTAAATGCCTCTCTCCCACTCACCTCCCAGCTTCTCTTCCAGCTTTCTAGAATATAAACATTTTTCTCTCTATTCCAGGCTTTTGGAAGTTTATGTTTTATTTATTATTTTATGTCTTTATTTCCTGATGTATTATCCTCAGAATGATATACTTAGCATTCCTTCTTCCAATTATACCCCCATGGTAGCAATTCTACGCAGCAACCTGGAATGAGAAAAATAGCCTGACCCCTAACCCTATGGACACTCAGAAGCTTTCCTGGTTGAAACCAAACTTGAACCTGGATCAGCCTTCTCCTAATCCAACACTTTGACCACTACAAACTAGTTAATATGTCTAATATTGTTGTTGTTGTTAGTTGCGAAGTCGTGTCCGACCCATCGCAACCCTATGGACAATGTTCCTCCAGGCCTTCCTGTCCTCTACCATCTTCTGGAGTCCATTTAAGCTCACGCCTACTGCTTCAGTGACTCCATCCAGCCACCTCATTCTCTGTCGTCCCCTTCTTCTATTGCCCTCAATCTTTCCCAGCATTAGGCTCTTCTCCAGTGAGTCCTTCCTTCTCATTAGGTGGCCAAAGTATTTGAGTTTTAGCTTCAGGATCTGGCCTTCTAAAGAGCAGTCAGGGTTGATCTCCTCTAGGACTGACTGGTTTGATCGCCTTGCAGTCCAAGGGACTCGCAGGAGTCTTCTCCAGCACCATAGTTCAAAGGCTTCAAGTCTTTGGCGCTCAGCCTTTCTTATGGTCCAGCTTTCACTGCCATACATTGCAACTGGGAAGACCATAGCCTTGACTATACGCACTTTTGTTGACAGGGTGATGTCTCTGCTTTTTAGTGTGCTGTCTAGATTTGCCATGGCTTTCCTCCCAAGGAGCAAGCATCTTTTAATTTCTTGACTACAGTCCCCATCTGCAGTGATCTTGGAGCCCAGGAAAATAAAATCTGTCACTACCTCCATTTCTTCCCCATCTATTTGCCAGGAATTGAGAGGGCCAGATGCCATGATCTTGGTTTTCTTAATGTTTAGTTTCAACCCAACTTTTGCACTCTCCTTCTTCACTCGCAACAAGAGGCTCTTTAGTTCCTCTTCACTTTCTGCCATTAGAGTGGTATCATCTGCATGTCTAATATACTTGTGTGCATTGTTTTTACAGGGTTAGGGGCTCTGCACCAATGGATAATGTTCATGGAATTTCATGACCAGGCTCAGTGAACTTTAAAGTAAACACACTGTACATCTGGAGAAAAAAATTCAAAACTGAGATGACTTGGTTCATATGTCATTCCCTGAGCCACTTTGTCACACCAATTTTCTATGGTTGGTTTTCCCAAATAACAAGCTTGTTATTTCTTTATGAATTTATTCCTGTATTATTAGGCATTATACATGTATTCTTCCATCCAAACAAGTAAATGAATGTGTTTCATAACTGACTGCTTGCTACATCAAACGAGGGCAGTTGTAGTCCACGCACAGTCCACAAAGCATCCGGGAAGTACAGTAATCCTAACTTTTCCACGACTCAGGTCATCACTGGAGCCTGCCTTGCAGATCATTCATCTTTGCTAATGGCAATATGAAGCGGTTATTTGGGGGAGGAATGAAGCATATTCCAACTCACCCCCAAAATCTGGTGGTGGTAGGTGTGTAAAATAATGGATCATATCTCCCATTTACAATGCAGCACCAGATGTGGATTTTGGAGCTAAAAGATTGCTCATTCTGTGCTAAATTGTTGTTTATATTCACCCTCTATAAATTTGAGACCCTCGTGTAACATAAAATCAAATCCACTGATTAATTCATGTAGAACTAACAGTAATTTATCTGTCTGGAAGCAGGGAAGTCCTTTCATATCTCAGAAGCAGCTGGAGTTCATCTAGAGGACTAGGGTGGGATTATAGCTCCATTTTGATGTTTATACTTCCAGATAAAAGCTATCACCTTTACAAGATAAGATGGTTAACTGAACTAAGCTCCTTTCAGTAAGTAAAGCAAAAAAGCTGCATCTTCTTCATCTGGAGGCAGTCTTTTTGATTAAAGTTGAAGGGGGGGGGGAGAGAGAGAGAGATAAAAATAAGATTTTATTGCTTTGTGTTGAATTAAATTTATATTTTTGGAGTAATATAGAAGTAATGTTAATCTTACAGTTAAGTGTATATCTTTATCATGAATATTAATAGCATATATTAAAATAACATTTGTGTGTGTGTGTGTTTGAGAGAGAAATTGACAAAGAGAAAGGCAGTCCAGCTAGTTAGTTTATTAATTAATAGTGCAGATAGTTTCTCAGTCTTGCTCTGTCACTACATAAGAATAAAGTATTTTTGAAGGCATTCTGTCAGTCCATCTTCATTTCATCTCCCCACTTTCTCATGGTAGACTTCCACATGTTTCATTGGTATTATTTCTGAGTTACATACCTACTGTACAGTAGAAGTAAAGGAAGGATAAAACTAACTTAAATTATGCAAATGCAAGCTGATGCTATAAGGAAAGATGAGGAATCAAGTCCTTACTGTAGTTCCTTCTTCCTGAAATGGATAACTTCCATTTTATTATGTTGCACTGGAGGACTGTCTTTGAAAATTGCCCAACAATAAAAAAAAGTGCTTGGTTACCTATGTTCCCCAGAAAATAAGAATGGGTTTTACATTATTTTTTGCCACAAAACACACATTAGGGTTTATTTCCGGTTAGGCTTTATTTTTTGGGAAATGTGATACTAAATGCCTCTGTCTGACTGACAATCTTAACTGGACTTAGTTTTGGGGTAGGGCTTATATTACGAGCATCCTGAAAAATCATGCTAGGGATTATTTTCCAGTTGGGCCTTATTTTTGTGGAAACACGGTTCTTCTAGAGCCAGTTGCTCAGTAGAAATTTTTCTTTTTTTAAAAAAAATATTGATTTTCTAATTTTACATTTAAAATTAGGCTTGGACTCCGACTGGGCGGAATCTGGCGGAGTGGAGAGGGCAGGTCTTGATCATATCATTTGGGATGAGTTTGACCCTGTGACTCTGGATGATGTGGACAGGATTATGCATAAACTGACTGCTACAACCTGTTTACTGGACCCATGTCCCTCCTGGCTGGTTTCAGCCACCGGGGAGGTGACAGGGGGCTGGCTCCAGGCAGTTGTCAACACTTCATTGATAGAGGGTGTCTTCCCTTCTAGAATTAGAACAACTCATGGGGTGTGTGCTGATTCTCTGTATGAATGGGGAAAGACACCTTCAGCTCAATGTGATTGCGGGGTTCCCCGACGGACTATCCAACATATAGTGAGGGAATGCACTAATAGAAGATACCCAGGAGATTTTAAGAACTTCCTCTGCATAACAACGGCAGCTACTGACTGGATCTCCAAACTCAACATTAAACTCTGAAATGTTATTTCTGTTTTCCTCTTAGGTTTTATAATTGCTTCTTTTAAAAAAATGTTTAACTGTTCTAACTTGTAAATATGAAGTGCTTTTAATTCTGTGTAACCAGCCATACGCTAAATAAATAAATTCCCTTCCGCTTTAAAAGAGGCGGTGGTGAGGTCCCTCCTCAAGAAGCCTGCTCTGGACCCGTCCTCATTGAATAACTATTGTCCTGTCTCCAACCTCCGCTTTGTAGTGAAGGTTGTTGTTCTGTACCAGCCTGCTACCGGCCCTGCAGAAAAGGCAGGGACAACCCCTTTACAAACGGCAAGAGGCTGGAATAAAGCCTGCCAAATTTATTAACATAAAACAGACACCAACCATGAAACAGGAGCTTTAAGAAACAGGAACTATCCAAGCGGTTGCCTTCAGCAAACCAGCCCTCCCACACATTCCCCTTATATAGAGTTCAGGGCGTGGTTTCTCTCTGCCTCCTTCTGAGGAGCCCCATTGCCTTCCTCTGTTTACTCCTAATTGACTGCCTCCTGCGTCGGGTGTCCCTGAACAGGGCCAGCTGTGGGTCATCTTCATCCACGCTGTCAGGCTCACACAGCTGGGTCTCCGTGGTGACCAAGTGGGAGGGGCCTGGCTGAGGGCTCTCATCAGCAAGATCTTCAACCCCCTCAGCAAGGTCTTCAACACCCCCCTCCTCCTCTGAGTCGTTCGACCCAACTGCTGAACCCACAGGCTGACCCTGAATCACAACAGTTGTCGAGAGTGTTGTGGCGCGTCAGTTCCTGCAATTCCAGGATGAAGCGGACTATCTGGACCCATACCAGTCCGGTTTCAGGCCCGGCTACAGCACGGAAACTGCATTGGTCACGCTGGTTGATGATCTCTGGTGGGCCCAGGACAGGGGCTGTTCCTCTGTCCTGGTCCTACTTGACCTCTCAGCAGCTTTTGATACCATCGACCATGGTATCTTGCTGCGACGGCTCGAGGGGTTGGGAGTGGGAAGCACTGTTTTACAGTTGTTCTCCTCCTACCTCTCGGGCCATTTTCAGTTTGTATCGGCAGGGGGACAGAGATCTACCCCAAGGCCCCTCTCTTGTGGGGTGCCTCAGGGGTCGGTTCTCTCCCCTCTCCTGTTTAACATCTATATGAAGCCACTGGGTGAGATCATCCGCGGCTTTGGGGTGAGGTATCACCAATATGCGGATGATACCCAGCTGTTTATCTCTACCCCTAGCCAACCCAGTGATGCCCTTGACGTGATGTCCCGGTGCCTGGAGGTGGTGCGGGTCTGGATGGGAAAGAACAGGCTCAGGCTTAACCCCACCAAGACCGAGTGGCTGTGGATACCGGCATCTCGTATGGTTCAACAGGTTCCATCTCTTTTGATGGGGGGAAGGCACTGCCCCCCTCAGAAAGGGCCCACAACTTGGGTGTTATCCTGGATTCATGGCTTAATTTGGAAGATCATCTAACAGTCATGACCAGGGGGGCCTTTGCACAGGTTCACCTAGTGCACCAGTTGCGCCCCTTTCTGGGCCGAGATGCCCTATGCATGGTTACCCATGCCCTCGTCACTTCTCGCCTGGATTACTGCAATGCTCTTTACATGGGGCTGCCCTTGAAGTGCACCCAGAGGCTTCAGCTGGTGCAAAATGCGGCTGCGCATGTGCTTATGGGAGTATCTCGATACTCCCATGTTACACCACTCCTCCACGAGCTGCATTGGCTTCCGGTTACCCTCTGGGTGTGATTCAAGGTGCTGGTAATAACCTTTAAAGCCCTACATGGCTTAGGCCCAGGGTACCTGCGAGACCACCTGCTGCCATTATCAACCTTACATCGCCCGGTTTGCTCCCACAGAGTCGGCCTCCTCAGGGTGCTGTCGGCCAGGCAATGCCATCTGGCGACCCCCAGGGGGAGAGCCTTCTCTGTGGGCATGCTGACCCTCTGGAATAAACTGCCTCTGGAGCTGCGGACGGCCCCTGACCTTCGGTCTTTCCGCTGTGACCTGAAGACTTGGTTATTCCAACAAGCGGGCCTGGACTGACCACGGTTTTTAAATTTGGCTTTTATTGAGTTAAATTGTCATGTATTTATTACATTTATTTTTTTAATTCTTTTTTAAATTTTGTATTCCATGTTTCTTAAATTTTTTGTTGTGAGCCGCCCTGAGTCCTTAGGGAGAAGGGCGGCATATAAATTCAATAAATCTAATCTAATCTAATCTAACCTAAATATTTGAAAAGCAACATGGTGGCTGAGTTGGTCAATAATTCAATAACATACAAACCGGAAGTCCTAAGTAGAATTTTTTCAATGATTGTCCTCCACATTCCCAACCATGGAATCCTTGGTGCTCTCTGAGCTTGGTTGTTTGGTTGCAGATATTTCATTACCAAACTAGGTAACATCAGCAATTCTAGAAACCATTTGAAGTAAGAATGAACTCCCTTGCTTCCTCTTCCTCTTTCTTTTTGCTACAGGTTTAGGTCCTGAGCCAGTTCTCATGAAAATTCTTATAGAATAATAAAAAAAGTTATAACAGGAAATTCTAACCCTGAAATCATATTAAATGACTTTGGAGAATTCAATCAGAACTATTCTAGGATACTTTATGAGGGTTGGAAAAATCTATGATTTTTTGTTTCGTTTTGCATTTTAGACTCTTAGCAAAATCTCTTCAGCTCATTTACCCTTGTGCTGGTTCCACAGTGGCTCAGGATTTGAAAGAAGCATGGGCAAACTGCTCTTTGGATGGCCCCTTATATGGTGATGTTTGTACTATCAACATCTATTTCAACATCTGAAAAGTATGCAAATATTTTACAAAAGCTGAGACGGTTTTTTCTTAAACTTGGCAACTTGAAGTCCACACATCATCAAGTTGTCAAGGCTAAGAAACAGTGATCTGAGATGATGTAAGTTTCAGGGACATCTACCTGAAATCTTGCTAAGCATTGCCAGAATGACACAGATCCAGCAGCCATCAAAACTGATAAATGATCAAGCCACCCTTACTTCATACCTTTTCCTTTTGCTAACATTTTCAGTATCAGTGCTATGGCAAAGAAGTTAGTAATGGAATTTTTTTCACATAAGCATCTCTATAAATATATGTTATGCCCAGAATTTGGTTATTATTGAATGACTCACAATTCAGTACAAATCACCAAATATTGATTCTGTATGTCACTTAACTGCAAACTCCTGGAAAAAATAAAATAAAAAAAAGTTCCAGGCCCTTGGAAAAGGCTGATACAAAAGTGCTTGCATGGATACAAAACAATGTATTTAATTGGGGGGCGGGTTTCGGATCTTTACAGTTCAGCTCTTTCATTCAATATGAAATATTCAAGATAGAAAAAAGATGGGACCAAATGAATGGTCTTTTTGAAAACGGCTTACTCTAGATCTTAAGTTTTGTAAAGAAAAATGTAATGTGCATCTAGTCTAAATGTAATAGGGAGATAAACAGAGAAAGAATGACTTATTTTCAAGCAAATGCAGACTTGCCTTTGTGTCAAGTTTTCTCTCGCCTATAAAATATTGAAAAGGAGCAAACTGTTAAAATAGTCCCACAGGTTCTAACATTGCTGAATGGTGGGGAGGGGGTGGAAGAAATTTTACACCATAGAGATAATTGCCATATTAAACTAATCTTTTATTAATGGAACACAAATTTTAAAATACATCTTGTCTCAACCAAAGTCAGCATGGAAGTGTTTATGCCATTGCAATCTGGCTTTCCTTTGTAATAATTCTCTGCAGGATCCACCTTTTCATGACAAAATTGAGAATTTATTCACTTGTATTTATGCTGCATATCACACCGATTTTAGAGAAAGGAAATTGGATCCTTGACTTTTAAAAGGTCTAAATCATCCTATTGCATGGGTGATTGATGCTGTTAAAGCAACTAGGCATGTACAGTTAATCCAGAAATATGCACAGCAGGCAACTCATCTGTTGAGCAGCCAGCCATGTACAGATAATGGGTACCCTGCCAGGCATATCTCTGGACTGAAAGCCCACAAGCCTTTCATAGATGACATCTACCAGCCTTCAAGAGACAATGAGCCATGTTTCAGAACAACTTATTGAAGGTACAGACTGCCCCCAAGGGAAAGTGGTACCAATTTGTTTATTATCATGGATATTACCTAAAGTGATCAGAAAATTTCCATGCTAGCTGGTTGAAAGGAGGCATTGCAGGAAATCTGTAGAAAGCCCTCACTCTAACCTACAAGCAAAAGTCACGTGCAACTAAGATTTGGATTGTTTGGGGGTCAAAAGGATTCTCTAGGGCAGTCACCTTCAATACTTCACCACTAAATGCACTCTTTACAGCAAGGGTTTTCAAACTTGGTCCTTTTATGACTTGTGGACTTCAATTCCCAGAATTCCTCAGCCAGCCTCTCATAAAAGGGCCAAGTTTGAAGACCCCTGCTTTACTGGGTGGGGTAAGGTGAAATAAGATTACACTAGGTTAGCTAAGCAAAGGCAATTAAAGAAAATTATATTAAGGTATGGATGACCAACCCTTTTTAGATAAGAATTTTCATTCTGATTAGTATCTATACCAAGGGCTCTATGAAAACAAAAACAAAAATATGTGAGACAAGAACGCAAGGCCTAAGGGCAAAATTGGGGTGAGGCAAAGAGAAAAATATATAAATATATTTATATAATATATTGCATACACATTGTACCTCCAGGAATGGTTCATCATACTTCAAGAAGTCATTTAAAACAAATGATAGAAGTACCATTTTTAAAGCTCTGTTATTAGAAATCCAAAGATTCATTCTTATGTCACATTCACTCCAAATAAATACATATATTTTCCTTCTTCTATCAAATTAGAGGGACTTAGAGTTAATTCCAAACATGTGACTGACTGGGCAGTTAGCATGTTGACATACATCAGAACTTCAATTAAATTCCCCCTCCCCCCTTTAAAAAAAAGAAAAGATGATTGTCCAAATGCCATTGCAATTTAAAATTGATTTAACTGACTGGATCCCGCAAAGGATTTAGCAAATTATTTATGTTTCCCCCCGCCCCCCAGTAGTTCTATTCTTCTTCCTAGAGCTATAATGGTCATTATTTTCTTGTATTACAACATGTTTATCTAAGAACTGGTAAAGATTTCTGGTGTGGGCACAGTGCAATTATTTGATTATTTTAAAAACTCTGATCAAATATTCCATGTCTGTTTTTTTAAATAGTCACTTAAATTTGTCATCATAATGATGGGACTAAGCACAAAATGTAAAATTAAGATAACCTTCCCAGAATCCCTTTATGGAGAAGGTCCAAATGATTATCTTTGATTCTGGTATAACATGCACATGAGCTTACATAATTAATGTAAATATGCCTTACAATATCTTCCTTTCCTTGTAACTCTTACCTCGCACCCAAAAGCTCAAGCAAAGAAAGCAGAAATTAAGCTCATCAGAGAATCCGTGATAGATTCTACTAGAATTATTTATTTTCCAGTCTGTTTGGGTTTCTCTAATATTACCCATCAGATAGGTTGTAAATAAATAAATAAATAAATTATCACATAGACACCAAACAGCAGCTGCCAGAAGTTTTTATTTTTTCCTCATCATTTCTTCAAAGGAAGCACTCATATTAATACAATATTCTCATTGTTTTTGTTTTCTGGTTTTCTGCACTTTGAAGAGGTTTTTCTTTAATCAGATTTGGTCTGAAATCCATAGCCTTTCCAACTTCTTTTGTATTTTTTTTTCAAATTGAAGCCCTTACATTTGTACCTGCATATTGGATTACATATATTTCACTGTGCCCTGTCCCCCCTTCTCTTGTTGATGCTGGCAAGCTGCTAGGAACAGACTTTTTATGGCACATTTGATTATATGTTGCTGGAGAAACAGCTTAGCATCATGTTGGGTAATTAGAAGTTTGTAATAAAAGCAACTTTGTTTTGTAATATTGTGTGTCCTGAATGTGAAATTTGTGCATTCCAGAGGTGGGAACAAGGTTATTACATGTTTATCTTGTTCAAAGATTAACATGGACATTTTAAAGAATCCCCTCTGTAATTTTCTTTTTCTTGTCCAAATGTCTATTGTGGGTGGTCCAAATTTACCCAGTAAATTTAATGGGTCTTTGAATATAGATCTCTAAAACTGAAATCCAATACTTTACCAGTGCATCACACTGTTTTCTGTTTGCAGGGAAGGATGGTAGCTCAGTAACAGAATCCATATTTGGTATAAATTTAGTTTTGAGCATCAACAGGTTGTTCTCAGAACTTTCCTGCACAGCAGCTCTGTGTAGAAATGTTGGCCTAGATAACTACTAAACTGACTCAGAATATTAAAGCTTCCTATGTACCTCCTTATGTATGTTAAACATTTGGGGTTTTGGAGGCAGCTCTGGGGTCAGTAATACAATTGCCAGCATTTTAAGAATTGGGTTGCAGTACTGATCTCAGATTATGATAATTACCATCATCTCAGTAAGATGAAGGCAATTTGGTACCCCACAGATGTTTGGATTACAACCCCTGCAAACGCTTGTTATAAGGAATTTTTTAATTAATTCAATATGATCCTTGGCCTAATTTTAAATATCTTGTGTAAGAGAACAGTTCATATCACTTATGAGACCTATCTCTCTATGACAGAGGAAGAGAGAGATTGAGATTTGCATTGAAATTAATGAGCATATTTATCCACTAATAGTTCTGGCTCCATCAAGAGATTGTTTTAGCCTCGTCCACCATGTGGAAAAATGTTGCTCAGCCTTGTCATCTTGCTTAAGTTTATGGCTGTTGAAATTCACAATCTAAGTAAACGTATTAATTTCTTCTGGATCTATTCAAATGGTCAATGTCATTTGGAGTTCTAGGAGCTCAAGGCACTTTATAAGGAGATTTCTTCAGTTTATTGCCACAACAACAATCCTATAAGTGCTACTGGTGGAGAATGATTGGTTCAGACACATCTAATGAGCTTAATGTAATACATTAACCATTATACCTGTAACCTCTAACAGTAATTTAGACATTGATATTTGAGGCCTTTGAGTCACTCTTGACTCCTGGAAAATACTAGAACAGGTCCATTTTGGCTTGCCATTATCTTCTTTCTAGTGCTGAGAGACATTGACTGGCCCAGCTTGCTTCATGCCTTAAATGAGACTAGAATTTGAGATGTACTGGTTAATTGTTGGGCTTAATTAATTTAATCTATTTTAATTTTATACTATTTTTATATTGTATTTTATGTTGCCCTGTAAACCGCCCTGAGTCCTTCGGGAATAGGGCGGTATAAAAATTTAAATAAATAAATAAATAAATAAATAAATAAATAAATAAATAAATAAATAAATAAATAAATAAATAAATAATTGCCTTCTGCCTTACTTCTACACTAAACTGGTTCTCATATATAATGCCTGACAATTTATCAATTCTTCTGTAGAAAAACTGTTTCCCCCCTGCAGCATTTTCTTTTATTTTTATATATTATTAGAACACACTCAATAGCACATCTAAGCCATTTCCTGGGGCACAGGATGCCTTTTCCTATATTTGTCCCTTTGAGATCCATGCAGCTCTTTGGAGTTTAATCTACCCTCATCTTGCAGCTTTACACAAAACAGCTGTTGCATCTCCTTTAATAATAATGCAGGTTGCTGAGGAGCCTGAGGGATCCCACCATCTGACATCCACATTTTCTTCTAAATATACACCTGTGCATCATGTTTTCTTGGGGCAATCGTAGAGCAATGGGAATCTTATTTCCTTTGGCACAGCTTTGCTTTTATCTTTTGCCTTTGAAACTTGCTTTAATTCCCACAGTTTTCAGAAACTTGTTCTTTATCCTGTTTTACACCACCAAACTGCAAATGTCACCACTTCATTTTTTTTTTCCTGTGGTCTACAAATGCCTTCAATTCAAGAGACTATGGCAGAATTGAACAGAGCTCCAGAAGATGAGATTTTTTAAAAAAAAATGTTTAGTGGGCCACTCTTTAATATTCTGAGAATGGATCAACATCTCAGTTTGCAGATTCAGGATGCCATAGAAGAGAAAAAAAGTTGTTAAGGCAGAAAAAGAGCTGTTTTGGAAATTTTTGATGCATTTGAATAAAGAACATGAGGTAATATGTTCCTAATCTTCTGTGTTCTGAGCAAGAAAAGGCTGAGGATTCTCATGTTCATGTTTAATATTCTTTTCAGCAGTGCTTTTTTTGTAAAAGAAAAAGGTGCCGAAACTCACACATGTCATACAACCCGCCTTGCCTACCCTACAAGGTTCCATCCAAAAAAGGTGCCGGAACTCCGTTCTGAGCATTCTATGAGAAAGAAAAGCCCTGCTTTTCAGTGATTGGTACTGCATCTTTCAGACCATCTCCACAATGAGAGGCAATGGGAATTTAACAAGGATTAGCATTAAGAATAAAGTCAAAAAGGCATTTTGTGATTGGATACAAATCAAGGAGGCTCAGCAGTGGAATTCCCATTTTGTTTTCAGAAAGGGTTAAGAAACCCAGATATGAAGGATATATAAGCATCCTTAGATATTCAGCGCTAAATATTAAGACAAAAAGTACAATGACTCTCAATTTAGCAGACTCTCATTTAGTGAACTTTGGATGGAATGGACACTTTTTAAAGCCCCAGTGGCTGCATCATGTCTTCCAAAGATCTGGCACCTTTTTAATGCTACTTCTAAATAATAACTATCTATAAAGATATAGGAATTAATTGCATCAACTCTTTTAACTAATCACATTTAAATCAAGTTTAACTTTTGTCTACTCTCTTCCTCTTTTATCTTATCATTTTATACCACATAGCCCTGGCATGCCAGCCAAAAGCCAAGTGCATCCTTCAGTTAAAAAAAAAGAGGGGTCACTTTCCTGGACAAACATAGGAATTTAATACAGAATACTATATGAGTAATAATTAGTTATTAACTACAGTAATAAAGGAACTATCATAGGAGCTAAGTTATTTGTTGGTAAATGGTGGTTTCACTGTTTTGATTGCTTGAACTGTAGTTGGTATATATCCTTCTGTCTTTTTTTTTGTGGTTCTCTGTGGGATAAAACATTTTCTTATCTGAGGCAATAAACTCAAAAGACATCCCTTTCATGGACCTTTACTTGAGCAGAAACTTTGAAATAATTCTGTCTTCTTGATTTGATACTCCTCTCATGTTACTGCTATGATACCTACCTCAGGAGAGGAGAATTAAGAATTTTAAAAGTAATTTACATGTACTTGAACAGCAGATGTAACTTTTCTGGTTTGCATAGAAGAACATGGACATTTTTTATCTGATTGTATAATCAAACTAGTTCTTTCTATGCTTTCCTTTGTTAAAAAAATTTGCTTCCTAAAGGTCCACAATTAGATCATGTTCCATTGAGACTATTACAAGGGTGACCAGCTTCTTCTGAGACATTGTGGAGCATGGATATACCTCAACTTGGAGAAGCTGGGTTCTCCACTGGCAACATCTTTAGGAGGGATTAGATTTACCGGTAAGCACTGGGCAACAAAAACATTTCAGAATAGTTATTTTGGAATTGAACGTTACAAAGTTTCAGTTCATAACTCAATCAGTAAAATCAAAAACACACATATCATGTCAGCACTTTCTCTAGTGTTCTTCATTACTGATGTAGCTCTTCTTGGGTATGGTAAGAGGTTTTGGAATATTATATACATTATCCTAATATGCTACTACATCTCATAAGCTGCATGAAACATTCTTCAATTCAGTGTATTGTACAATTTAGCATCTGGCTAGGAAATTCAACCTGAGGTCTCTAATGGAATTATTTTATACCTCATAATCAACATGTCTTCTGTGATGAATCATGTAATCATGAACAGTATGAAAATAGTTTCACTGTGAAGTTCTTCTGCTAACTTCTATGCTTACATTAGAAAAGAGTTCTCCAATCTTTTCAGTTTTGTGGCCCAGCAGGGGGAGGGGAGAGGGGGTGGTTTCGTGTGTGCACATGCTTGCCCACTGCTCACGTGAGTGGGAGTGTGCACCCATGCAGGCTTGCCCGCCACTTCTGCGGTCCGGTTCCAAAAGGCTCAAGGCATTGCCTGAGAACATTTATACATCCCTCATCTGACTGGTAGGTTTGTAGCTATGAATTTGTATTGGCCTGCTGTTCTTTTTTCCAGACCCATTTAGATCAACACTTTTAGACTCTTTTATTTATATGCATTGCAGTGATTGCCACAGTATTAGTCCACACAGATATTTTAACCTATGCATAGTTTCTGATTAATCACTTTCCCTCTACCATTGTTCTCCCATGAGCAGCTCCTATCAAACATTTATGTTTCATAGTGGCAACTACAGCATCATCCATTCATGAAATGACATCACTTCATAAGCTTTATTAGCTCTACTCAGCTTTCCCACTGTGCATCACTCTATGGTTTCAGTGTCAGATATGATATTCAGAAGTGTTGCTTCCACATTCGTCATTGATGAATAGATGCACAAATACTTTTAATTGCATTTAAAAATTTAGGAACCTAATTAGGAGATGGTACAATATCACTGTCTATCAAGATAAATAAGTAATATTGCTGGAGAAAAAAAGTGTCTCTGGGTTTAATTCTGGGATGTGTGTCTGTACTCTTTTGTTCTTTACTTTCGTGTTAATGTATTCCTGACCTCCTGGGTCAACTATTGCAATTTCTGTAGCTTTCAGCTTTTTAAGAAGCACATTTATCATATCAGCTCCTGCAGTATCATCAATGTCAGTAAATTCCAGAAAATACTTTTGACAACCACTGTTGCAGCGACATTTTCACTACATTGTATTGTTGATACAAAATACACCATTAAAACTATTCATACAATATGGCTGAGGTCAGATCTGCAGTTCAGAATATCAAACTAGTATTTTGCTGACTTTGTAACAGCCACAGTCTTTGATTTTGCTGCTGGTAACTGAATGATCTCATTCTGAATTGTTTTTCCAAGGTAATGGCATGTGAATATTTCTTGTGAGGTGATTTGTCTCAAATATGCATTAGGTACAGAATGGAGCACAGTCATTCATAGTTTTAAGGAAGTTTTGATTGCTTGGCATGTATATCTAGCCAGCGCTAGATTTTAGATTGGAAGCGTTCTAACAATAATAGTGAGGGGGTTTTTTTTAGAACATTTTGCCAATACTATAACTGATACAGGACAATCTTCTCTTGATGTTGAACAGCTATGATGGTCTTCAACCTTAGTTGTTTCTAAAAGTCTTTCCACTTATAAAATGCTCTCTGGTGATTTCTTGCTGTCTTGAGGCATGCCACATTACTAAAAAGATTGTCCCAGTTGTTTTTTCTTACAGACACCAAAGTAGCTAAAACAATAGAGCTGGAACAGTCTGCAAATGAACTAGCATTTTGGACTTTTGAGTAAGCCATTATTTCTCCACTTTGCCACACTAATTTTATATTTTATACAAAAATATAATTAAGGAATTTTCTAAATCAGTTTCGTGCGGAGGCCCATGAAATACAAGGAAATTCCATGGGCTACTAACGTAGATCCACAGTCCTGGAAAATCTAGAGTTAAGGAACTTTAAACTCAGTAGCAGCTGTTTTTTTGCACCTTCGCTACAATGTTTGATATGTATCTCCAGTCAGATGGCAGTCGACATTGTCTTGAGGAAGAACTGAGCTGTTTTGGAATACTAATAAACTTTATGATATGGTTGGATTAAAGCTTTCATGACATTTAGTTGCTGATGTTGCAATGCAGAAAAAGAAAATCTGTAGAATTACCACTGGGAACTTGGAACACAAGAAGCATGAAAATGGGAAAGCTTAACACAGTGAAAGACGAAATGACTCGACTACACATTGACAACCAAGGCATAAGCAAATTGAAATGGACTGGAATTGGACATTTTAAGTCAGAAAAATCACACTATTTATTATTTAGGACATAAAAAGCAAAGAAGGATTGTTTTCAAAGTCAGGAAGGATATAGCAAGGACAGTACCTAGGTACAGTGAAGACAATGATCAAATAATATCAGATTTTACAGGCATAATATCATTATGTCTTTAAGAATATGATTGTCCAAATGTATGCCTCAATCCTAATGCATAAGAAAAGGAATGTTATGTGCTTATTTCTAATATGCAATGGCTTTGGTTTAACAAACTATATAAATATTTTGGTGCAGACATTTCTACATGGAGCATTATTGTCTTACCTATATATCTCCCTCCTGGATTCACACATGTGTTCCTTATCACAAATTTGTTATAACCAGTCTGGTAGAGAGCTTCAAAACCTAGGCTTTGGTGTTGTTTTTACCCTATAAAATGATAGAAAGAAACTTTTCCTGAGCTTTTAACACTTTCAATAGTTTTAGTGAAGTGTCCATTCTGGAAGGTGTTCATAACTCTTGCCTTACCAACTAGGCTGCCTAATCAAGCTGTGCTGATGGCAATGCATGCCAAATCTGGTACAATATTACCTACAGCTAAATGTCTATGGAGATTCTCAGTCATCCAGGTCATGGTTGTCCCAAAGATGCTTTTTTCAAGAGGCAACTGGACTTCCTTGTTTTTCTTTGAAGACATTTTGCTTCTCATCCAAGAAGCTTCTTCAGCTCTGAGAAGCTTCTTCATTACTCTGTCTGGCCTCTCTTGGATGAGAAGCAAAATGTCTTCAAAGAAAAATAAGGAAGTCCAGTTGCCTCTAGAAAAAGCACCTTTGGGGCAACCATGACCTGGATGACTGAGAATCTCCATAGACAATATTACCTACACTTTTAATGCAGGTGTTACTAGGTAGTATGAAGTTTTGGAAGATCCTAACACAATTATTTCCATAAGCTAATCAATACCAGCTAAGATGATGATGATGTTAGATTTATATGTCTACCTATCTTATAAAGTGACTGAACAGCTAATAGAATTAAAAGCATCAATATAACAACAAATTAAAAAAAATAAAATGACAAAAACAGAAGCAGAGAAACAAAGAATGGCAGCCATCAGTAAATCCACCTACAATAAATTGAACACAGTTGACATGCTCTGCTACTTCCTGATCCCCAGTACTCTTGGAAGGACTCCCTCATGATGCCTTCTCTTGAGATTTACTGGAAGCTTGAGTTGATTTGCAAAAAAGTGAAAAGATACTGGGCACAAATACATATGGTGATGTAGAGGGTTTCAAAAATTACCATTCAGATGAAACTAGAACTTATTTTATTAGGACTTATGGATACTCAACTAGAAAAGGCTCATAGATTATTAGTTTTACGTATAATAACTGTGGCAAGGCTATTATATACACAAAGACAGAAGACTACACAGACATCAATAATGGAGGAAAGGATAATAAAAATGGCCGTGTTTGCAGGAATGGCTAAATTGACTGGTTTGATTAAGGAGTTTCCAGTTTTATAAAAAACTGGAAATCTTTATAGACTTTTTGCTGAAAATTGATAAATATGAACTGATGATTTTGAGACTTATTGATTAAAAAGTTTGTTTATGGGAAAGATGGAATGCAATATGGCAGGGTAGATATGGTAGTTGCTAAGTTTGTAAATGTGGCAAGGAAGACCTGAAGTCACTTCTTTAGATATCTTTTTCTTGCATTTTAATTATTCTTTACTTTTACCCTTCTACAATCTTTTTCTTTTACCCTTTTCTGATGTTCTACAATTTCTATTTCTCCTTCTATATCTCTGTAGTTTTCAAAATCTATGTAAAATTTTATTTTAATAAAAATATTTAATAATTTAATTAAGCTTTTAATTAAACACTGAGCTGTGGTGGCACAGTGGTTAGAATGCAGTATTGTAGGCTAATTCTGCTGACTGCAGACTGCCAGCAGTTCAAATCTCACTGGCTCAAGGTTGACTCAGCCTTCCATCCTTCCGAGGTGGGTAAAATGAGGACCCAGGTTGGTGGTGGAGGGCAATATGCTGACTCTGTAAACTGCTTAGAGAGCACTGTAAAACGATATATAAGTCTAAGTGCTATTGCTATTTACTGGAAACTTAGAATACCAAGAATGTACCATGTTGCCTGAAACTTGTCCAACAGGAGATCAACCTATTAAAAAGCCAAAGCTGTTCAAGAGGCCAGTTTTTATTTTAACTGTTTCATTTTGAAGAAAACTACAATTAACCCAAGTACCACAGCACATGCTTCAATTATGATTTAATTTTCATAAATTTGAATAGTTTAATGATTTGAGTTATTTTGTGTGCTTGAGGCATCCCAAGAATCTGGATTTTAGGACAGGTTTGCCAAGAAAGTAAATAAATATAAAGTGATATGTAGAATTATTGAACATTCAAAGGATGCAATTCATCCAATGAGATATGCAAAGATATAGAAAATTTCAAAATGAGTTTAAAATGACGAAAAGACGCTGGTTATAATTTGAATAATGAAAGATAATCTAATGATGTATTTAATTCCCACAATATGGATGCCCTGCAGATAGATTTGTTTGCTTTTCATCATTATAAGTGTAGCAGAGCTGGGGTGAGAATGGAGCTGGCTGAGAAGTTTTGCGGGAGCCCTGCTGATCTGGCAGGGAAATGAGGAGCTCCAGCAGCTGCTGTGGCATGGCATAGCTCTGAATAAGGAAGAAAGGGGAGGAGGAAGCTGACAGGAGAGGGGAGAGAAAGAGACCACAGGGAGGGTTTCTTTTGGTGGGAGATTGGGGGGAGCCAGCTGAGGAAAAGGAGAGCGAGCTTAGCTTAATGGAACCTGCCATCCACAGCTAGCTGAGAGAAGAGAGAGAAAGAGAGTAAGAAGGCCAGACGAAGAGAGGGAGAGAGGGTAGGTTGGGCAGTTTTATTTTTTCTCCCTTGTTGGAGCCAGCTGGGTGAAGGGAGAGCCAGGAAAGAGTTTGACTGGATTGAAGGTATGTCTTTTAGTGGGAAGTAGAGGGGTTTTTATAGGATCCACTGGAGGAGGCAAAAAGAGGATAAGGAAGGGAAGGGGGAGATTACATATAGTGAGGTCAGAGAGGGATGAGGAGAGTGGATAAAAGAGGGCCCCTGTGAGCTCCAGAGAGGGACTGATTACCATCGTCTTATGCAAATTGCTGTCACCAGAGACTGATTACCATTGGCTTAGGCAAGTTGCCATCACCAGAGACTGACTACCATTGCTCTAGGCAAGTCGCTGTTACCAGAGACTGACTAACATTGTCATAGGCAAGTTGTTACTATCAGAGACTGGCTAACATTGTCCTAAGCAGGTTGCTGTTACTAGAGACTGACTACTACTGTTGTACACCAGCTGCTGCTACCAGGACTTGACTACCATTGTTTCCTGTAAGTCTTACTGCCTGAGGTCAACTATCATCATCCTGTGTGAGTTACCATTGAAAGAGATTGACCATCACCGCTCTATGTACATGGCTGCCAACTGTGACTGAACATCTTCATGCTATGTGCCCTGTCAGGCAGAGGTGCCAACGTGAGACACCCCTTGAGTAGGCAGCCAGCCGAAGAGGAGGCTCCGCGGGGACCAGACTTTAGTGGTCCCTTCAGGGGTGGCACTACATGAGCAATTGCCCTGCCTCAATACGAAGACATACCACAAACAATAGTGGATATATTTGTACAGCAATTATCTGATGAAGAAGCATCATTTTCCTGCCAAATGTGCTCAGACTTTAGTGGTCCCTTCAGGGGTGGCACTACATGAGCAATTGCCCTGCCTCAATACGAAGACATACCACAAACAATAGTGGATATATTTGTACAGCAATTATCTGATGAAGAAGCATCATTTTCCTGCCAAATGTGCTCATAGAAATATTCAATAAGAAAAGTACCAAAGTTATAATTGGAAAAATATGAAAAAATAGATATTTATTTCTGCACTGAACTTGCATACTGTACTTTCCCCCTTCTATTCAGTCAATCATTTTTTATTTTATTTTTTAATCCCATTTATATCCCACCCTTCTCTGAAGACTCAGGGTGGCTTACAATCTAAAGCACAAATCAATGTGCTTAGCAATAGCCTTCATTCTATGTATATGCCTGCTTATTAGGGCTTTCGCCCCCCCCCCCAAGCAGCATTATTACAAAGTCAGCTTATTGCCCCCAACAATCTGGGTCCTCATTTTACCTACCCCGGAAGGATGGAAGGCTGAGTCAACCTTGAGCCTGGTGGGACTCGAACCTGCACTAATTGCAGGCAGCTGGTGTTACTTAAGGAGGCATTAGCCCACTGCTCCACCGAGGCTCTTTTGGTATTGACTCCCAAGTATTTTACGTGAGTTAAAAAGAGAGAGAAAGAGAGACTCCTTGATTGACAAACTGAAGAAGAAAAGATCCAAAAGTGATGGGTGGGGAATGGGGGAAAAAAGGCAGAAAAACAAGATCAGTTCTTCAAGGCCAGGGGAACGTGAAGAGCAATATACAGTGTGAGCATTGCTGACACTCCATTGTTTAGATATTATCCAACAGCGCTTGATTCTTTAGCTGATGGTTGAGACAACAATGTGCTGTCCTTCAGCCTTCCTATCCTATTATTGCCAGGAGCTGACTACAGGAATATGTGAACCTGTCTAAAGCTGAACCTCATCCTTTTCACATGAACTCACTAATTATTATTCACTAATTAATTATTCTGTCCTTCCTCCCACCTCTAAGGGAATAAGATTATAAGCAAGCAAGCAAACAACAAAGTTGTACTGTAGTATGAAATTTGGAGCTATGTTTCTCCAATATGCACATGTTAATGGATCTTTGCATTCACCTTATACAATCAAAATACAATATTTGATTATATATATATATATATATATATATATATATATATATATATATATATATATATATATATATATATATATATATATATATATATATATATATATATTACACACACACACACACACACACACTGCTCAAAAAAGTAAAGGGAACACAAGATAAGACATCCTACTATTAAATACAGTACATTGTGCTGTTTAAGTGTTCCCTTTATTTTTTTGAGCAATATACAGCCACTACCACACACTTCTCCCAGAAGAACAAAGCTGAAGCCACCAGCCTGAGGATGACGGATGAGATTTCGTGGGTTAGGATGCTGAGCTTGTTGATCAGAAGGTCGGCGGTTTGGCAGGTTGAATCCAAAGTGCCGCGTAACAGGGTGAGCGCCTGTTACTCGTCCCAGCTTCTGCCAACCTAGCAGTTTGAAAACACGTAAAAATGCAAGTAGAAAAATAGGGACCACTACGGTGGGAAGGTAACAGCGTTCTGTGCGCCTTTGGCGTCTAGTCATGCTGGCCACATGACCACGGAGACGTCTTCGGACAAGCGCTGGCTCTTCAGCTTTGAAACGGAGATGAGCACTGGCCCCTAGAGTTGGAAATGACTAGCACGCATGTGCGGGGGAATATTTACCTTTAGCTTTATATATATATTCAGAGGTTTAGGGTTTTTTTTGTTTGTTGTTTGTTTTTAGCAGAGAAGTAGAAGTTAGGGTCTGACTCCCTATATGTGCTAACAAGAGCCTTGCTGGGAGCAAGCTACTGATGCAATAGTTATATTAGGAGCAAAAAGCATTGTAATTGTATTTGTATATTTATTGTTATTATTATTATTATTATTATTATTATTATTATTATTATTATTATTATTATTATTATTATTATTATTATTATTATTATTATTCTCAGCTGCAGAATGAGGCGCTCCTTCAGCTGCAAAAATGGGCTGCCCGGGTGGGGCTGTCAGTGCCGAAGGTAAGTGGAAAAGACACTCTCCCCTGAAAATAATACCTGATGCCTCTTTTGGAAGAAAAAAAAATAAGACCAGGTCTTATTTTCGGGTAAACACGGTATATTCAAAAAGAATATATAAAATAGTAATTAAATGAGTGACAGTTGAAGAATCTTAAAATATATCCATAAAATATTATTAAATTAATTAACCAGATTTTTAGGATATTATACAGTATCTATTGTACCATCTTCTCAGTTTTAATGCAGAGACACTGTATGATTGGTGGTTTCTCAATATGTTAATAAATACATATGTTATTTCAGGTCAATGATATTTATATAATATCCTTACACTCTTAATAATTTATTTAGATGCCTTAATAATAATAATAATATAAAGTTGGAAGGGACCTTGGAGGTCATCTAGTCCAACCCCCTGCTCAGGCAGGAAACCCTATACCATTTCAGGCAAATGGCTGTCCAGTCTCTTCTTAAAAACCTCCAGTGTTGGAGCATTCACCACCTCTGGAGGCAGGTTGTTCCACTGGTTAATTGTTCTAACTGTCAGGAAGTTTCTCCTTAGTTCTAGGTTGCTTCTCTCCTTGACTAGTTTCCATCCGTTGCTTCTTGTCCTGCTCTCAGGCGCTTTGGAGAACAGCTTGACTCCCTCTTCTTTGTGATAGCCCCTGAGATACTGGAACACTGCTATCATGTCACCCCTCACCCTTCTCTTCATTAAACTACACATACCCAATTCCAGCAACCGTTCCCTATATGTGTGTGTGAAAGCCCTAACAAGCAGGCATATACATAGAATGAAGGCTACTGCTAAGCTTGTAAGCCGCCCTGAGTCTTTGGAGAAGGGCGGGATATAAATGGAATTAAAATAAAAAATAAAAAATTTGTTAGATAGTGCCCAGTGTTCGAGTCTGTCCAGATCCTTCTGTATCTTAAGCCTATCTTCTGGAGTATTGGCTATTCCTGCCAGCTTGGTGTCGTCTGCAAATTTGATGAGTTCCCCATCTATCCCCTCATCCAAATCATTAATGAAGATATTGAAGAGCACTGGGCCCAGAACAGAGCCCTAGGGCACCCCACTACACACTTCCTTCCATGTAGATGCGGTTCCATTGAGGACCACACACTGAGTACGGCCTGTCAGCCAGCTACGAATCCATCTGGTGGTAATGCTATCTAACCCACATTTTTCTATCTTATCAAGTAGTAGGTTGTGATCTACTTTATCAAATGCCTTACTGAAGTCCAAGTAAATTATATCTACAGCGTTCCTCTGGTCCACTAATTTTGTCACTTGGTCAAAGAATGTAATAAGATTTGTCTGGCATGATCTGTTTTTGACAAACCCATGTTGACTTTTAGTGATGACTTTGTTTGCATCAAGGTGTTCGCTGATTTGTTGTTTGATTATCTTTTCCAGAATCTTCCCAGGTTTTGAGGTCAGGCTGATAGGTCTGTAGTTTCCTGGATCTATTTTTTCCCCTTTTTTGAAGATGGGAACTACATCAGCTCTCTTCCAGTCCTCTGGTAGTTCCCCAGTGCTCCAGGATCTTTGAAAAATATAGTTCAGTGGTTCTGAGATCACGTCTGCCAGTTCCTTGAGAACCTTGGGGTGTAATCCATCTGGTCCTGGTGATTTGAACTCGTCTAGGCTGGACAGGTGCTCACTTACCATTTTCTTGCCTATCTTAACTTCCGTTTCTATTCTGTTTTTTATGGCACTGGTTTGGGTAGGTTGGACTGTTTTTTCCCTTTGTGTAAAGACAGATGCAAAAAAACGAATTAAATAGTTCTGCTTTCTCCCTATTGCTTGTCACCTTCTTGCCACTTTCCCCCACTAATGGACCAATCATTTCCTTAACTTTTTTCTTGTTTTTTATATGTTGAAAGAAGCTTTTTTTGTTATTTTTGACTTTGGTCGCAAGCCTTAGTTCATTTTGAGCCTTAGCTTTCCTCACTTCATCTTTGCAGGCACGGGCTATTTGCTGATATTCTGACTTAATTATCTGCCCCTCTTTCCAATTCTTATACTTGTCCTTTTTATCTTTCAGTTTATCAGAGAGTTCTTTATGCAGCCATGCTGGTTTCTTTTGAGAGCTGTTATTTTTCTTCTTTGTTGGTATTGTACTAGACTGGGCCTTTATTATCTCACTTTTCAAAATTTCCCAAGCTTCTTGAGTTGTTTTCCCCTTTAGGATTCTCATCCATGGAATTCTTCCCATGGTCTCTCTAAGTTTATTGAAATTATTTATTTTATTTATTTATTTGTTTGATTTTATATACCGCCCTTCTCCCGAGGGACTCGGGGCGGTGTACAGAGCAAGGTAGGTATACAGTTAAACAATAGTAAAAAACAAATGAAACCCCAAGAGCTATCAGGCCAGGCCGGACTGCTGGAACAGGTAGGTTTTTAAGTCGCGCCGGAAGGTGCGAAGGTCGGGGGCCATCCGGATTTCGGTAGGCAAGCAGTTCCAGAGGGTTGGCGCACCCACTGAGAATGCTCTCCCCCTGGGGGCCACCAGCCGGCATTCTCTGACCGGTGGCACCCTGAGGAGGGCCTCTCTGTGGGAGCGCACAGGACGGAGGGGTGTTGACGCTGGCAGTAGGTGCTCCTGTAGGTAATCCGGACCCATGCCATTAGCTCTTTTAAAGTCCAAGACTCTAGTTTGGCTGTGTTGTATTGCTTGTGCCTCCAGAATGTTGAATTCCAATATTGCATGATCACTTCCCCCCAAGGTTCCTGTGGCTTCGACACCTTCTATCATTTCATCTCTGTTAGTGAGAATTAAATCCAATATGGCTAATCCCCTAGTTCCCTTCTCTACTTTTTGGGAAAGAAAGTTGTCTGCTAGGTTTGACAGGAATCTGTTTGATCTTCCAGTTGGTGCAGAGTTTGTCTCCCAGTTGATATCAGGGTAATTAAAGTCCCCCATTACTATCGTGATGTGCTTCTTACATACCTTAGTTAGATGACTAGCAAAAAGTTCATCTATTTCCTCTGCTTGGTTGGGCAGCCTATAGTATACACCTATGGCAATGTCATTTTTTCCCCCTTTTATATTGACCCAAATGCTTTCAAGTTTACAGTTTTCGTCATTGTTGTGCTCTATTTCTGTAGAGATAAAGTTATTTCTTATATAGAGAGCAACTACTCCTCCTCTTTTGTTTAGTCTGTTTCTTTTAAATAGTTTAAATCCGTCTAGCTGTGTGTTCCATTTGTAGGTTTCGTCCCACCATGTTTCCGTAATGGCAACAATATCATATATGCCCTCATTTACCTGAATTTCTAGTTCACCCTGCTTACTGTTCATACTCTGTGCATTAGTGTATAGACATTTGAGTCCTTTATGACTGAGGCTGTGTTTACTTGCTGCATAACTTGTGTGGTGCCTGGCTTCCCCTATTTTCTTAGATTGCCGGGGACAGTGATGTACTGTATCAATTAACTCACTATTCCCATTATTTAGTTTAAATGTTCCTCCAAAAAACTGTGATTTTATTGCCAAGTAACTCAGTCCCTTTCTTGGATGGATGCAGACCATCTCTTTTATACATTTTTTCATTGGACCAGCTACAGACATCATGACTAATATAACCAAAGCCTTCTCCTTTACACCACTCCTTTAGCCACATATTAAATTCTGCTATACGCTGGCCTTTTCCATTTTGCTCCTTATACACTGGTAAAACCTCTGAAAAAGTAAGCCTACAGCCTATTCTGCTAAGTTCCTGCCCCAAGCTCTGGAAATCATTCTGCACAGAGAGTACATCTTTTTGGGACAGATCATTAGTGCCAAGATGTACAATAGCCTCCATATCACAGTCCTTGCTGGCATTCTTGATTATTTTGGAAATACGCTTCTTGTCCCTACTGGCAGTAGCACCTGGAAGACACCTGACCTCTTTCAAAACCTCTGTGTCCTTTCCTAAATTTACATCCCTTATAATTGAATCACCAACCAGAAGGTGGCTTCTCTTTTTGGATGCCTTTCTGTTCTTGCATGACTGGTGTGTAATACCAGATTCACACTTCTCCCTGTCGAAAACAAGTTTTTCATCTTGGACCACGATCCCCTGCTTATTTGAGTTATTATCACAGATACCTTTACCTGTCTCCTTAATGTCCTTATTAAGGTCAGAAAGGGCACTGTATCTGTTGTGCAGAGACACAGCGAAAGCTTTGGGTTTATGGTTCACAGATCTCACCCTGCCAGATCCCACGGTTGTCCACACTGCCCTTCTCCTGCAGGATCTTTGTGGTAGAGGGGGCTGATAGCACGGAGGCTCAATAGGGTAGAAGGGCTGAAATGGACACCTACCGGTAATTTCTGCCTGAAGAGGACAGATTACAGACCCTAGATAAATAATCTGTCCTTGTAGACTAGTGATTTGTTTACAGATAGGACAGTTTCCAAGTTTGAAAAGGGTACTGCGAAAGACAGCTGCAAAACAGGTGTTGCACTGAACTAAGCCAGACATGCTGAGTTACAACGAATCTCAGATGCACTTGCCCTGAATGTACCGCTGCTGTTTTTGATATTTAGTTATATAATTCAAATACAATGCAAACCAATCAGGGCTCTAGCTCCTTTTTTGGTGCTGCCCTTGCAAAACTTACAGCATGGAGCACTTCCCAGCAGCTCTGAAAGTTGAAATTCTGCTGAAAAGCAATGGAGATCCAATGAGGACCCCAAATGCAGTTCAAATACAATGCAAACCAATCAGGGCTCTAGCTCCTTTTTTGGTGCTGCCCTTGCAAAACTTACAGCATGGAGCACTTCCCAGCAGCTCTGAAAATTGAATATATAAATATATATATATATATATATATATATATATATATATATATATATATATATATATATATATATATGTGTATGTATGTATGTATGTATGTATGTATGTATGTATGTATGTATGTATATGTATATGTATATGTATATGTATATGTATATGTATATGTATATGTATATGTATATGTATATGTATATGTATATGTATATGTATATGTATATGTATATGTATATGTATATGTATATGTATATGTATATGTATATGTATATGTATATACGCATTGCTCCTGAAAGCAGCAGGAGGAATACTCCGGCCTGATGATGACGGATGGGATTTCGTCGAAACATCGCCACAACTTTCTGAAGATGAAAGGAACGCGGGAAGAAACCCGAGACTCTAGACCTACACATACAGACACCCGCGAGAATCTACGAAAACAAATATAGGAAATGGAGGAAAAAGAAACTGAATCTCAGAGGTAGGAAAAGGAGAGAATGAACATAATTCTCTTGAGCTTCTGATTAATGTTTAGAATAAGCAAACTGGAAAAGTCAGGGAAGCAAGCAAAGAACCTTTACTTGAGGAATCTGTTTCCTCTAAGGAATGGGTAAACCCATTTAGCCAGGAATCTTTGATCTTTATTTGTGCTCAAATCTAGCCTTATGATCTCATGTGCTTATTTCCTCTTTGCAAGTAGAGAATTCTTTGTAATGTCAGCCTTTTTCTTTATTCCTATGTCAAGCTGATCCAATACATTTAATTTGCTCTTTCTAAGCTTCTTTAACTTGAAATAAAGGCTTGTTTAACAAGCATTCATAGTTATGACGGTGATGACTTTGTGACCCATCCTCCCATTTATAATATTTGCAGATCTGTAAAGCAAAGGAAAGCTGAAGTAAGATCATGAGCACATTGGTGGTTTCACTTACACTTAGCAAACGCTTCATTTGATGACTAAATTGCTGGTCTCAATTACCATCGTTAAAGGAGGACCACCTTAAACTCTTGTATAATCTAGGGGCAAGTGCATTACTTTTAGCAGACCAACACCATCTTGTGGTCTTCATGGATCATTGCACATATCATACTAAATTGTTTTCAGTCGATTTTAATCAACAGTGACATTCTTTTGGATCATCTGCAAAGATTGGGGCTAAGAGGCTTTGTTTTGCAGTCTTTTCACTCCTTCCTTAGCTTTAATTTGTGTTGGTGGGGGGAGGCTAGATTGGCCTCATGGACCCTGACTTGTAGGATCGGTCCTATCTCCCTTGCTTTTCAATATCTATATGTTAGAAGGAGTCTTTTGACAGCTGAGATTTGATACTATCAAAATGCCGATAACACACAATTGTACATTTTTACCCTGGCTGTGATAAGGGTGATTATGTCAATACCCTACTTGATGCCTGGAAATTGTCAGCAGCTGGATGGGAGGCAACAGTCTGAAGTTGAATCCTGATAGATCAGAGTTGCTATTGATACATTACGGTATCACTGTGTCACTGCCAGAATTACACCTTGAATAGTAGTTTTATGATTTGGAGGTCCTTCTTTACTCATAGCTCCTACTGGTTCAAAAGGATGTAGACCTAGCATTGGATGGTATGGCAGCTGTGCTCTTACCTAGGACAAAAGGATTTGGCTACAGTAATTCATGTCCTTATCATCATCCATATAAACTACTATACAATATGTGCTCTCTTTGGGGGTGCACTTAAATAATGTTTTGGAACTATGCTAGATTCAAAATGCACCAGCTTGTACCTTTTCAGGCTCCTGAGATTGGAAGCATATTACATCAGTTTCTGGATGCCACATTGGCTGTTAATTGTTTCTGTATACAATTTATTGCTTTTATGGATTAGCAAATTGATACTCACAGGACCCCCTTCTCTTCATTAATACCCCCTGTATTGTTTTAATGGTTACTTTAATTTTTACTGTGAATATTTTACTGTATTTCGTGGTAATCTACCAAGCCTTTTTGATCAAAGTGACATAGAAGTATTATGTTTAATCGTAAATAAACACAAAGTAAGGGTTTCATATGTTTTATTTTTCCTTTTAAAATTTGATTTTATTTGCCTCTTTTGAGATTGTTCTATGTTCCAGAAGGGGGAAGGACAGGCTGAAACACCTAATATAATATACCTTTATGCTATAAGGCCAAGCGGTTGTATGTAGGCATTTATGATTTTTATTTGTTTTGTTTTTCTTAACATCTACCCTGCCTGATTGCAGGATATACAGTTTACATTGTAGTCACCTAATTCTTACAGTAAATTGTATCAATGTATGATGTAGTGACAGCATTTTGTTGCTGTTCTTCAGCTGTCTTGTCATAGACTCTAGTGCTGATTAGGGCTGAGAAGAAGTAACTGGCCCAAGGTGATCCAAAGTCACCCAGTTAGTTTCCATGCTTAAGGGAGGATCGCTTTCTGGAACACCATGCTGCCAGAGATTAGGTTGGCCCCATCTCTGCTCACCTTTCAGAAGAGTTGGCTGTTTTCCCAGGCAAGGGGTTAGGAGAATAACTGAGCCCACATTATTGGTATATAGTATTTTGGCAGCCACTTTGTGTTTGAGTGAGTCATGAAATATATCTCTTTATATTGTAACTTATGTTTTGTGTTTTTAAACATTTGTCAGCTACCCAGATCACTTTTGTTAGATAGGTGGTCATATAAATTAATATAAACAAACAATAGCTGGGTTTCTGCTCCTATGCCAGCAATCTTTTTTTTTTTTTTATGTTGCATCTTTATATTGGCTATGGCATCAGGCTGACTTTAGTAGTAAGTGGCAAGTTATATTACTGTTGGAGCTTGTTAAGGATAAAATTGGGAGCCCTTCTTCTATGTAATTAGAATTTTAAGATATGGTAAATTGCTTACTAAACCATCTTTCTGGGCAGTGAATCATGCTAGTCAAAGAAAGCTAAGAGTCAGAAGATAACTTGGATATAATGTAATCCAACTCCTTTCCCAATGCAGGAGTCTACTATTATAGCATCCTTTCAGCTGTCCATTCAGTTTCTAGTAAAAAGCCTATCACCTCCCAAGACAATCGGTTCAATGGTTGAAAGTCTCACAGTTAGGAAGTGTTTCCCGAGGTCAGATTATAATCTACTTCCTTGCAAGTTAAACCTGTTGTGCCTTGTTTTGTCTTCTGGAACAACACTAAACAATTGTGACACTTCTTCCACATGACAGCCCTTCATATATTTGAAGACAGCTATTGTTGCAATCTTCCCACTTTACATGGAAAAGAGGAGAGTGGTTTGGAAAATATTACAAGTGTGTGTTCTTCTATTATCTGGAAAATGGAGTGCTAGCTCAGCAATTCATCAAAGAATTGGAACCTCAAAATGAAAGTGTTTATTTATTATAGCCCAATTCATTTCCCTTTTAATAAATCTGGTAAGAAAAATCTTTATGAGGATCTTGTTTCTATGTATCATTGGGTCTTAAGATTTTCACAGCTAACATTATTATTAAATTGATTTGCCACCCATCCCGCTGTTTGAGGCAACTCTGAACAGCTTACAGTATAATAAGATATACAAATATTCAGACAATTATGAAGATTAAAAATAAAAATAAAAAAAAAACTATGGAGTGGGTTAGGGGACAGATCTTATTTCATGCAGCAAGATATTACAAAGGGTGTTAGCCATGTTCTTCTGTATCCCACCAAGCTGAAATTCCTTGGCTGATGGGATCTGCAGTAGGCCCCTAATTCCAGCATGAATGGAGTAGGCCAATCCCAACTGGGAAAGTAAATTCCACAGATATTCTGAACCCATGCCATAGAGGTCTTTAAAGGTAATAACCAACACCTTAAATTGAGCAAGAAGATCTGCATCCCCTTCTCTTTTAGCCCTCAGGAAAAGCCTCAAAATCTAGCTATGCCAGTTAGAACGATTCTGAAGGTCATTCAGGAATCTTGAATGTAACTGACCTCTATCTAGAAATGTAGCTCATTCATGATTGCCAAGTATTATTTAACCATATTTCTTTTACTTTGTTATTCCCTCATCTTCTCAGTTCTTTTGTTTATGTTTACATTAACATGGCTCATTTGAGGAAGAAAACCAAACCAGTAGAAGAGTCCATCTCTATTGCTGTTCTCTTCATGTGTTATTATTATAACAGTGGATCCATCCCCCTTTTTTTTTCTTTTCTTTTCCTTTCCCCTTTCCTTTCCTTTCCTTTCCATATTTGAATAAACTGTAATTGTTGAATGAAAAAAAAATATTAAGGAAGGAAGTCCAGTATAATAACCAGTGTCCTTGGTTATTTAGCTGTCCCTTCATCTGTTTGTTTGCATGCATACAAAGGTTTCTATGCTGATAAATTATCTCGCTGATCAGCCTTTAAAATGCCAAAAGATTAAGATAAAAATATCTAATACATGTATGCCAATCAATCAATGTACAATGACAGTATTACCCCTTGTGGTAGACTAAACCTCAACATCCCCAAATGCAGTCCCAAAGACCCAAGTGTTTGCAGACTTCAAAATTGGTGTATATACAGGTAGGCTGTTCCGAAAAGGAGCACCATCATAGAGAAGTCTCACCTCAAGGTCTCTGTGGATGTCCTTTCTTCAATGAAAAGAGCCTCAGCCAACCCGTTTTTCTTGATCTCACTGAGTGGCAGTTTCAATACAGGAAGGCAGTCTCCTAGATCAGGGATCCCCAACCCCCAGTCCATGGACCAGTACCGGGCTGCGGCACGCCAGCAACTGGTCTGCACAAACAAGCAAAGCACCATACATGGGATGCAGGCAGCACACAAAATCATACACCATCCACTCCGTGGAAAAACCTCTCTCCACGGAACCAGTCCCTGGTGCCCAAAAAGGTTGGGGACCTCTGTCCTAGATATTCCAAGCCACAAAGGGTAACAAGCAGCACCTTGAATTGAATCCAGAATCTGACAGTCCAGTTCCCAAAATAACAGTGTTACATGGTGAAATTTCAGTTTGGTGTTAATTATATTGGCAGTTTTATGCTGTAGCAGCTGAATAGACTACAAGGCAGCTTCATGTAGAACAAGTGGCACTAACTCAGCCATGAGGTTATGAGGGCATCAGCTTGTGACCAAACAAAAAGCTTCCTGGTCATACTTGGTGACAAAGTGTAATTGTGTAAAACTTCCTTTGGCCATAGCCTCAATATGCTGTGAGTCTCAGACTGAGAGCCAGCTACACATAAGGGAGCATGACCCTGTCCAGAGTTATAGATGGGATATTTCCAGATTGATTAAACCTTCAATTACTCACCCATTGAATTTTGCTAAGATTGAGTCTGTTTTTTCCCCAAGCAAGCCCTCACAGCTTCCAGATACCATCAGGCCAGTACATGGAAGAAGAAAAAAAAAACCTTGGTGAAATCATCAGTCTGAATAGAGTGAGGTATCACTAACATGCAAATGATACCCCGTTATGCTTTGCCACCTCATATACTACTTTTCCTGATTTTGCCAGCCTCCCTCTGTCTTCAGATTCTAATTGTTCAAGTTTACATGCTTACTCCATTTCTTCTACCTCCACTAAGAGAAATGTGGACTATCCCTAATTCTCACCCCAGTCCTATCCCCGAATTGCAATGTCTCCTTATATGGCATCAGTATAACGTTCTAATGATTTCAATTTACCTACAGAGCATTTAAGTATTTTTATTCACAAGTGGGATCAGTTATTAGAAAAAAAATAATTATTTTTTTCAAGATTATTGCTTCTGGGCAATAATGCAAAAGGTGCCATTTCTAAATAAGCAGCATATAGAGAATTGAAAGTCATGGCTGTAGAGTCCTACTATTTCACTGCTCTGGGAAATAAGATCTAAAGAAAAACATTGCTTCCCATGCAAACTTTTATAAAGGATGTGATGTTGAATAGAAAACGTTGATGTCAACAGTGGGGATAATATATTGCCTATGTATTATCTTCAAGAATCATGGAAGATATATATCACTTTCAGTTGGATGGGCACGTTAGGATGCAAATATACTAAAACTCTGGTATCTTTGGGGGAAAAAAGTATGCCAGTTAGAAAGTTAAGGAATAGAATAAAAAAGATTCAATCTTTTTTTTTTCCATGCTAAATTGACTTTATGGGGAAAAACTCAACTTTGAAAATTGGGAAAAAAAGAATGTTGATATGGAAAAATTAGATGGAAACAGGTATATTGACTTTGGACCAACTGACTATGATGAAGATTAATGTTTAACCTATTCTGTGTTAAAAGATAAATATCATCTATCAGATATAACCCAATGACAGCATTGTTTGAACAAGCAGCATTTCAACTTCTGGGACACCTGAGGTACTACAACAACATTTAAATCCCTTAAAACAAAAACAAAACCCCCCACTACTATTAATTTCTATAGATATTGTTATCAACAAATCAAGTTGATATGCAGATATTAAGAAATGTGTGGAAGAAACAATTGTGGATTCCTATATTGTCTGGAAAATGAGAGAGTGTCTTAACTTTTATAGGTGTCAAAGGACCTCCCATTAAAACTTATACAACAAAAAGTAATATTTAGAATTTATTGTGGTCCATTGTGTTTGTGTTGAAAAGGGCTGCCAAAAGCAGAATTTAGTTGGGGTGTAATAAGGCTAATGCTTCTTTAAAACACATGTTTCTATACTTAAGTTTTGGGAGAAATTCATGGCTTATATATCTATGATTGTGCAACAAAACCTAAAATTCTCACAGGATATTATCCACTTAAACTATATACCTTCTATGTGGAATTTGACAACTGGACAACAAAAAATAAATTCTCTATGCCCTTCCTATGGCCGAAATACTGATATTGCAGCATTGGAAAGTTCTTTAGGATGTGAATAATTTAGAGACAGAGTTGTGCTAATGTTCAAAACACTATGATACATAAGGAAATGTTATTAGAAGTATAGCACTGACAAACATTATGAATTATGAAACATTATGATGCCCCTTTCTTCAAAGAAAGGAAATATGATGCATGTAAATACTTGTTTTATAAACAGCAGAGCATTTGTTCAACATGCTTGAAAAGGACTTATTAAGGGGAGTTTAACTTCATTACTAGGTCATTGGGTTAATATTCTAATTAAGCATTAAACACATCCCCCCTTCAAAAGTCTGGACATATTCTTTGTCAATTTCTTTTTATAATACTACTAGACACTCCTCCATATGTTGGATGCTTATTTGATTTCCCAATCACATTAATCCTTTAAAACAAAAGCATGTGATCTACAAGATGTTAGCAGTAAGTGGCATAAAGTGTTATTACTCTGTGAAAGATTCAAACAGACCTTAAGTTCTTTCCATCTAAAGCTGTATACTTTTGAAATGATGACAGGAAGTGCTATGATCTGATAGCAGGAAAATCTTTATAAATTATTGGAAGGAATCTTATTTATTTATTTATTTAGAAAATTGATACAGACGCTTACTCAGCATACAACTCTGGGCAGCGAACAAACAATAGGATAATTAAATACAAATATAAAATGAAAGCAAATAGTAAATATAGGAGTAAGACTGATTTTAAAATGGTGATGAAAATTTCAGCATAGTACTTTTTAAAAAACCCTTCATTAAAAGCTGAAACAATATTAATCTTAGTGCTGGGCAAGCTTTCTGATGAGGATATTGAATAAGAGAAGGTCAAAACTAATAAAGGGAAGGATCTCCAAATTTGCTCTTAAAGATAGTCACGTTCATATAGGAGATATCAGTTTCCCATTTTTCAATATTTTTGAAGCAGTTTGCCCTGGGGGAAAAAAAGATGTCCTACAATATGCATAAGGAAGAAAATTGCATTTTAAAATCATGCATTAAAAAAGTGCTTACAAGTAAGGAGATATATATATATATATATATATATATATATATATATATATATATATATATATATATATATATATATATATATATATATATATACATACATACATATATTAAACAAAGTAACATGCAAACATGACGTCTTATGCCTGGTATGGTAATAATTTCAAAATCAACAAAATTTGTTTCATTGTTTGATCAATTCTCGGTTGTATATTTTGCAGTGACAGCTCTAAGTTGTCAACATATTGCAATAATTCTGGGAAAGGAAAAATGGATCTGAATTGTGTCACCAACTATTAGGTTAATCACGTGAAGGCCATTCTTCCCTCCTTTTTATAATAATAATAAAATAATAATAATAATAATAATAATAATAATAATAATAATAATAATAATAATAATAATAATAAATAAATTAATTAATTCCAAGTTGCCTTTTCTGTGTTGATGGGCTGAAACCAATTCACATTTTCCCCAGCCTTTGTTTCTGTTTGTTAACTCTGTATCTGCCCTCTTTGAAAACCAATAATTTGTCATTTACCAAGATAAACTGGCAACCCTAGTCCCAACATTACTCCCTTCCACATTTCCCCAGATAACTCTCCAGATATCAGTTCAGAGGAGGATGAACCAGTTGCACTGGCTGAAGCACAGCTGCAGCAGAACAGCCCTGAGGCTTCAGGTGAGGAAAGTGTGCAGCTGCAGCTGGCCAGTGATGATGATGAGGAACTGTTTGCACATGATCTGAGAACACATAGGGCAGAGAAAAGGAAGAAGCAGCGAAGGTCATCCTGATTACTCATGAGGAGGCAGCCTTGCCCTTCTTGAAGGGCTGCACTAGAAGCTGGCTATTTAGCACAGCAGAGAGATGGAGGAGATGCTGGAAGTAACATGTTCATTTCCTAGCTGCATTTTTCTCGGATGTTGTGATTCCTACCTTTCTTTGGTTTGACACCGTGCCTTGATACGGATCATGTCTTGTGGACTTTTCTTGCCTTGTGAACCCTCTTGTGTTGTGGATTTAATTTTGCCTGGTGGGTTTATCTTGTTTGGGGAAATTATAAATTATATTATGAAGCTGCTGCGTTAGCAGGTATAAGTGATTGGATTAATTTGACACAAGAGAGATTATTAAATCTTGAGGGCCATGATTTGCTGTTTGGCTGGCGTGCATATTTGTTGTATGATAAGAAGGTAGATAATGTGTTTAGAGTGCATATTTTAAGACAGGCATTGCTGAGAGTTTGGAAGAAGTATAGACATAAGTTAGACTGTAAGATATCATTGTGGGCAATTCCAAAGCACGCAATAGAAAATATAAATGTTGGTTTTAAACATGATGTGACTACGTATAAAGAGATTTTAAGCTTGGAAAGAAATGTCTGGTGTTTGAAACCATATAGCCTCTTGCGAGATGAAGAGATTGTTCAAACTTGGTTTCAATATATTCAGCTACAGGCCAGGTGGAAAGAAGACCAGAAAATTGGCTTTACAATGACTGATGAAAATCTGATAAAGCAAATTAGAAATCAGGGACCAGCACATATTAAACGGATATATCTTGCATTGATAGAGATTGACTCAGAAACAGAACTTGTAAAGGACTGTATGATAAAATGGGCCCAGAATATCCAAGAAGTTATTACAATGGATACGTGGGAAAAGATTTGGGTGAGGAACGTAAAATTTACACAAGCTCAAAATTTAAGAGAGAACTTTTATAAAATGTTTTATAGATGGCATTTAGATCCTAGAAAGCTTGCAAGTATGTATCCGAATTATCAGCCAAAATGTTGGAGGTGTGGTGATGAAGATGCAACATATTTTCACGTATGGTGGACTTGCAAAAAGGTTAAGGCCTTCTGGATTAAAATTTGGTGGAATATGCAGAAGATTTTCAAGCAAAGGATAAAGTTTTGTCCGCAACTTTTCTTGTTGGGAATAATTACAGATGCTACGGTTGTGGACACTAAGCTGATGTTGAATTTAATTACGGCAGCAAGACTCTTAATAGGTCAGTATTGGAAGAAAGAGGAACTGCCGACTATAGAAGAATGGACTTTAAAGGTTTCTGACCTGGCAGAGATGGCAAAGATTTCGGCTTATTTGAAAGATCACTCGCAAGAATGTTATATTATGGAATGGAGAAAATGGATTGAGTATATCCAGAACAAATATAGGACTAAAAAGTTTCATGTAGCATTTGAATAAGTCTTCCTTTTCTTTTTCTTTTTTTTCTCTTGTTTTCTCTATATATAATTAATATTAATAGTGTTTGTATTATCCTATATGAGCCAGAGAGTGATAGATGTTAGAGTTTATGGTTGTTAGCATATGGATGATTATGATTGTTTTTTTTTTGTTTTTATACCTTGTACTTAGCTCTGGGAAGTCGGGGGGGGGGGGAGGGGGAGAGGGGTAGGGAGGGAGGGAGAGGGGAGGGGGAGGGGGGACTGTTAAAGAGAAAATGTATGTTAAAACTTTTCAATAAAAAAAAAAGAGAAAAGGAAGAAGCAGCGAAGGTCATCCTGATTACTCATGAGGAGGCAGCCTTGCCCTTCTTGAAGGGCTGCACTAGAAGCTGGCTATTTAGCACAGCAGAGAGATGGAGGAGATGCTGGAAGTAACATGTTCATTTCCTAGCTGCATTTTTCTCGGATGTTGTGATTCCTACCTTTCTTTGGTTTGACACCGTGCCTTGATACGGATCATGTCTTGTGGACTTTTCTTGCCTTGTGAACCCTCTTGTGTTGTGGATTTAATTTTGCCTGGTGGGTTTATCTTGTTTGGGGAACTTTCAAGTGCCTTGTGGACTCATTGGCCATTGCTCTGTGGACTAGCATTGGTCTGCTTTTAACTGGACTTAATTGGGACAGTTCTGGGTTTTTGATGAAGGGAATTGTTGGGGAATATTAATAAATCCACTAAACCACTATTATATGTGTGTGTGTGTGTGTGTGTGTGAGAGAGAGAGAGAGAGAGAGAGAGAGAGAGAGAGAGAGAGAGAGAGAGAGAGAGAGAGAGAGAGAGAGAGAGAGAGAGCACAGACTTCCAAAGCTTTGTCATTTCCCACCAACTTTTCTTGAAAAATCCAGAGAATCTATAAGTCAAGAGGAAGAAACTCTGAATTGATGCCTTGGTGGTGCTAAGAAGATAATAAGTTGTCAAACTTTTCTTGAATATGACTACAGTATAGCTTTCCCCTGCTCCAAAGAGCCATGTATTTGTAGGCTAGTCTTCATCTAAGATGGCGGCGCCTGGAATGGCTGCGGCTGCATTGGCTCTTGAAGGCAAATAGTTTTGGGAGGGATAGTAAGGGCTATAGGCCACATGATCAGGAATATTTTAATGTGTTTGAGCAACATGGTAGAACTAAGGTAACATTCGACATACGACCAACAATCTTTGCTGGCCTGGCGAGTTTCTAGTGGTTTTGGAACTTTTGGTGAGACCGTTAAAAGTCGTTGGCGCTGTTTGAATTTGTTCTACCAGCAGCAAGATCTGACTGCTGGCCCAGTGATGGATTGTATTGCAAATCAGGGCTGTTTCCATAGGAGGCAGAGGAGGAGAGGCTGAAAAGAATTCTGTGGCTTTTCTTTTTTAATCCAAGGGCAGAAACAGTGGTAAAACTGATGTTTTTGTTTCTTTTTTAACTGACCCAGGACAGGCAAAGAAGGGAATCCATCAATCAGGGACATGTTCTTTGTGTGTGTGTGTAGGGGGGGGAATCAGGCCATCATTATGACCAAAGAGGACGAAGGGGTTGAAATACATAAAGGCTTTAATTTTAGTCTGCTTTTCCATGAAGGTCCTCTGGTTGAAGCTACAGGACAGAAAAGCCCTATATCTCTCACTTAGAGTAATAATTGGAACTGCTGTGATATAACCTGATATAACATTGAACATTTTCTAAGTGCATAATAAAAAAAGGAAATTATAGCAGCAAGAACCCTGCCAGTAAAGAACAGGAAAAGCTAACATTACAATGCTGTGAGCATTTTGTTTTAAAGCTTTTTAATTATTTTGTGACCTGTACCCAGGTCATCTCACTTCTGCAGCTACCTTCCTTATTGGTTCAATGGGATCTTTAGCAGACATATTCTCGTTTCATTTCCCTTGAAGTGAACTGTGTGCGTTTCTTTTTCTTTTTACTTTTGTGTGTATGTTTTTTTCCCCCAGAAATTGTACTTCAATGTATTTAGCAGTGTGACCGTCAAATATTAGGCACCCGAATATTAGAATGTATTGTATTTCTGCTATGTTTTGCTACATTACAAGAAAATACTTCGATTCACTTAGACTTGTCTTCAGTCAATGGCCCTCTTCACACAGCATGATTAACTGGAATAAGGATAGTTAACATGGTACACATACAGAAAAAATCTAGTTAAATATCCCAGTTAATCCTGAGGGGAGTAGCTTTAGCCATGAACAGATTGCCCCTTCTTACATCTGTGGTATAGCTGATTCTCCTAGAGAGGTCTTATGCAAAGACCTCCAAGAGATATCTTATGCAAGAGGTTTTCACCTCTTGAGTTCACACAAGTTCAGAAAAGGGGCCTGTAAATTTCTTTCAGTCTACATTGATCCCAAATGTATTACTGCAGATCTTTTTTCTTTCTAAATGAAAAAAATATATATAATTCAAAAAGAAGCTCCCAGATTTCTTTCCGTTGACCAGGAGGACCTACAAAAAGGCTGCTAGGATAACGTGGTGAATTAATACGATGGGGATGGGGATGGGGATGAGGATTATGAAGAAGATGGGCAAAGAAATGGGTAAAAGAGGGGTGCTATAATTCTTCACATGTTTCAACCAGGTGCAACACTACAGAGTCCTAGCATTCACAGGCTGAAAGCCTGACCTGACGTGACTAAGAATGAATGCTGTTTCAAATTAAGAAAATGCATCTTTTATTTTAATTTTGGAAAGTTCTTTGCCCTCTAAATCCTATTGCCCAATATACTTAGGAGGAAAGGAAAAATGAAAGGGTTTTTTTGTTTTTGTTTTTTTTGTTTTGTTTTTACAATGGGGAGCATGTTGCTTTTAACTGAGGGCCACACATACTTTAAAAAGTGGATGGGAAAACATGATAAATTTGAATTTAATCCAGTGTAAATTACAGTTAAATGTAAATGTATTTAATGTTGTATTTTAAAAATGCAATAACTTTCCACATAATTGGTACTTAAACAATAAACTGCAGGAACAATTTTTGAAGGGGTTCCTTAACATTCTGGGGGACTGTGGAGTCTGAACTACAGATTTTGAACCTCTGCTTTCTGTCAGGTCATAAAGAATAAAAAAAGATGGGCCTGTGTACAAGGTTCTTACAAGCATTTACCAAAGAGCAATCAGCACTTGCCTGCCAAACTATTCAGCAATATAAATGAAACTTGGGAGCCAAGGCCTAACAGAAACTCTATGAATCAACTAACGAAAAACTAGATATTTTGTATTCTGCAGTATGTGAATTCATACTTTATTAGAAGAGTAACACAATGTTGGCTTCTGAGATCTGCTGAATGGGACCCAGAACTCTTAACAGCAACAAAAGTAAGCTGTTATTTGAACATTTGATGGGCTGCTCTTCAGGAGAAGCAGCACTGGTATAACTACCCAATTATGGGACAAGGTTGTGCCAGAGAATACTACCTCTCAATAACCTTCATGACAGCAGAGGCCTCATTAAAAGTAAATAGTTCCCTGTTGTGTCATGGGACAGTACAGGAAAGAAAATACTATGAACAAAGACAAATAGGTATGGTTTTCTACATCAGGGATTTTCAACCTTTTCACCCATTGTACCACTTTTAGGATATGGCAACATTCGAGTACCACCAGTTGCCTAGCAAGGTGTCAAAAACTTGATGATCAAAAAAAAAGGAAAAAAAGTGATGTACAGGTAGTCCTCGACTTACAACAGTTCACTTAGTGACTGTTTGAAGTTACAATGGCACTGAAAAAGTGCCCCCCAAGGCACAGCTGAGCAAGACACCTGTCTGCCTGCCCAGTGGTGCTCTTCCTCCTGTCCGAGGTTTTCACTGTTGTGAGCATTTCTGTTGAGGATTGGCAGCGGGGGTGGGGTGGGGGTGTTTGGTTTTTATTCCCCGATCTGCTGCAGCAGGTTTTGGTCACTTCACATGACCCTGGGACACTGTGACCATCATAAATATGAATCAGTTGCCAAGGATCTGAATTTAAATCACAAGACCCTGGAGATGCTGCAACATTCTAGCTCAGCAGAAGTGTCAGGATCAGCGCTGAGCTCCAGCTGGAGCCTGGCTCTGGTCCTGGTGCTTCCACTGAGCTCTGACAGCCCCAAAGATGTGCTGATCCTGGCACTTTTGCTGAGCCCTGGCAGCCCTGCGGCGCCAGCCATCTCTTGCTCAGGTTTGTGTGGTGCTGCCACCAGTTCAGCTCATTCCCCTCCCCTGCTACCACTTTTCTAGGATGGTCACGTACCACCTGCCATGTGCCAATGTACCACAGGTGGTACACGTACCACTGGTTCAAAAGCCCTGTTCTACGTGATGGGTTATTGTTCAATTGGAGAGTGCCTGACTTTCATGGAAAAGTATTCCAGCTCAATCTCCAACTAAAAGGGTTTCAGATAATTCTTTGCCTGAATCTAGAGACTGGTTTTCAAGCTTCTAATCAGAGTAGATAATATTGGGCTAAATTGATGAATAATCTGATCTGCTCTAGTTGTGCCTAATTATAATCCATAGAACAATCTGTGAAGTAAATAAGCCTGGTATCGGTATCTCCCCTTCTCCACAACTGGCTGAGAGAATGTAGTTTATTCAGAGCCACTTAGCAAGTTCACAGCATAGGCTAGATCTAAAATAGGAAGTTCCTGACTTGGTCAGTTCTCCAATTATTCTTTTATATGCTATAAATAATAACCTTGAGTCATCATGACAGGAATACACAAATTTAGACAACCCAGTTTTTCTCAGGAGTCTGCAAAATGCATTCAAAAGAATTAAATTTATTAGAAACACAGTTTTCGAACATGTTAGATTGAAATCAGAATTACTCAGTTTGTGAATAGTTAAACTCTCCCAATGAAATATAGTCAGAATGTGCTTGTATAATATCTGAGGGATACAATATTCGTATAAGATGACTTTGTAGTGTATTTATTTATTGTTCCCAGTGGACAACATACACACCTCAGAGAAATCATTCTTATGGTTAATGCAAACAAGAAGCCAAGAAACACACGCTTGCTAGCACTCCACTTCCAGTTCCAGGAGAGCAAAATTATGGAAAACATATAGCAAAACCTGTTGTAATAGTACATTGGGTATTAGCAGTACTGCATCCCGCTATTTCCTAAGGCAAGAGCACATTTCCACAAACATTTTCCAGTTAATCTCCCTTCTGTTGGCAACATTGTTGTTGCTATTATAATTTCAGGCAGGTAATTTCATGGTCCTTTAAGTAAAAATCTAAATTATCCTAGGAATCTTGTAGCAACAAATGTAAAAAGTAATGCTAGATCAGACCAAGGACCTATCTATTTCTCACAATGGCCAATTGAGCACCTATGGGGAATCGAACAAACAGTAAGACACACTAACAAACTTTTGCTTAGCTTATAAACATCTGGTACTGCCTTCTGCATTGTAGCTAACTTTTGACCATCATCACTAGTAGCCGTCACTAGATTTGTCCTCAGTTAAGATGTTTCATTCCCTTATCAAGTCATTCAACTTTGTGTCCAACAGTATGGAAGTTGAATCCATTATTTATTGAAGCACTATGCAAAGACCTGCTTCTTTTCATCTGTTCTGAATCATGTATTCTTTAATTTCAGAACAGCCTCAGATTTATGAGAAAAAAGAGGTATTTTTCTCTTTATCTACTTTATCTACATTTCTCTACATGAGCTATGTTCCACATCATTTAAAGATAAATCAATGAAGTCTCCAAGGAATCCTTTTACTGTATTTAAATAAATAAGAATCTTTGTAAGTTAAATTATAAAAAAAATAAGCTAAATTGAATATTTTTTGGACAACTTCCAGTTAGGTAAGAATTTTACAAACTTCTCCCTGAGTAAAGAAGTTTCCACAGCCTAAAAAGGGCTGAAAATATTATTTAAATGATATTGCTTACATGAGAGAACTGTGTGAGGCCACTGGATCCATTCATTCAATAGTTTGTAAGGTGACATCATTAGTATGGTAACAAAACCCAACTTTACATTACCATTTCAGACTGTAGAGGATATGCTATTAAAATCGCATCTTGGTGCCTGGAGGGTTAGAGTCTACATGGCACAGAACAGGCTGAAGCTGAACCCTAACACACTGAACTATTACTTATTCAGTGAGATTCTCCGCTGATGTCAGTGTTATTTCTGAATCAACAGGCACTACTCCCAAGGCAGATATTCACTATCTAGGAATCCTGGACTCTTGGCTCCTTTTGGTACTGAAGATAGAAACCATGACTAGGAGGGCTTTTGGCCAGCTTTGGCTGATTTACCAGGTGCAAAAGTATTTCATGCCTCCATAGCGCCTATTTAGATTACTGCAATGCATTTTACATGGAGCTGCCTTAGAGTTCCACCACTGGGAAACAAAAGGAGGTAACACAAGGAAATAGTGCCTTTTGTTGGCACTAATTCTCTGGAACATCCTTCCTGTACAAATCCTAAGAACATCCAAAAGAAATGTTGAAGATGTTCTGGAGAACATTTTAATCTGTTTGGTGCTCCTGAGGGCATCCAAGTTGTTGTTTTTTTAAAAAAAAAATCTTACCATAGATATTTTAAATTTGTTTTCTACTACATTAGCTGTTGAGGTAATCAAACTGATTGAAGTGAGATATAAATGAGGTCTCTATACCATTTCCAAAGCAGGTCCAGACTACAGTGATACCACAACACTGATTGTGATCTCTTTTTGACTGAATTGAAGTATATTTGCAAGCAAAGTAAATCAAGTTGTTCCTCCCTCCTTAATACTGTAGTTCTGTGGAATTTGTGGAAATTCTGTTTTCTTCTTTGCAAAAACTCTTACCATATCATGCTTCCAAACTCCTAAACTTTAGGTCTTGAAGGAAGAAAAATAGCTTGATGCCTCTTCAGTTTTTTCCGTACAAGGACAGATAGGATTATAGTAATTAATAGGATTATTAATTTGGAGGGTGAGTGGGTGTAATTGCAAAAGCAGAGGCAGCTCAGCATGGGAAAATGATTTGAAAGATCAGCAGGTTTAAAGAAGATCATCACCTTCAAAATGCTTTTATGACACTGGGGAGCGGAAGTAGGACTGGTGTGATTTACCTTTATTCTGCTTCACTTGGAATTTCTCAGATTTTCAAAACAGCAGCAGCCCAACGTGCAGTAAGTCAAAATAAAAATGTTTTCTCTGATTTTTCACTTCATGAGACATGTTCATACACAGTTCACTACATTTAGAAAATGAAAAGGGTCAACAAGTAGCCAGCAAGAATCCCTCAAATTAAAATAATGTCTCTATGATAATAATAATCTCCATGAATGAACAGAATAAAACTCTTGAACTTTTTAGCATTTTTAGTTAACGCTGGATTTTTCTAAGCTGGATGAGTATTTTTAAAGATAAAATGGAAAAGAAAAGTTTTCTAAACCTCTTTCTAGACATTAGGAAGGTGTGTATAATAATATCAAATTATGATAACAAAGCAAGATGACATTTAATCTGTATAGAAGAAAAATAAAGAAAAATATTACTTAAATGGCTTGCTTTCTGATAGAAATCTGATGGAACATAGCAGAATACACTTTTCAGCATATTCATAGTAGAATATACAATTCATAGTGGAATGTACTTTTCAGCTCGACTGAACATAGTGGAATATCCTTTTAAGAAAACATGGTATCACAGCAAAACACTACTATGTGCTATTTCAATGTCGACATAATCTAAATTTAATGAAAAGCACATTCTGTCTTCAGATTTTTCTCTCCAAAAAGCTTATATAGGCTGCAATCTAGTAATTCTAAATGCATTTTGATTCTTGTTTTCATACGAGTCTGCATCCCACTTTAGCTACATAACAAACCTATGAAGTAAATAATTCATATACTCCTTGCAATTAGCTCACAGTAAATATGGTTCCATTGCAGTTGCTTCTCAGGACTTCTCATCAACTGATAGTATAATGCTATTCCTTCTTTGAAGGACAACATCAAATGATGAAAAGGGAAATTCTTAATGGAATTTAGGATTTCCATCTGCTTTACACTGGCTATTTTTTCAAGGAATCAGATGGACTGAAAGAGGAAAGACCAAGCTTCAACACACAGCAGATTCTTCTCCTACCTCAAAACACAAAAACATGTGAAAATCTAATTGTATCACCTTCCTGGTTCTGTTATATTGTGTACAGAAATGTGCAGCTGGGGAAGGTCATCAGATTCCAATTCAAATCCACAAAGTCAAAGGTCCTATCCTTAATTAAATGGTGTTAATTTTATTAGATAACAGGTCTACCTTTAACAGCATGGCCTAAAAATGGTAAGATCTCCAGCTGTTACTGTCCTGTGCTTCTGAGATAAAGCAGATGGTAAAGTTAATGAAACTGAAATTGAACTTTTCAAGGTAGACTTAACATCTACAAACAATCCTCCTCTTTCCTTTTCTTCTTTTTTCTTACTTTCACTTCATGGATAGAGGAAAGCCCAGTATGGGTCCAATAATATATAGTTTGAAAATTCTTGTTTTAAATGACAGAAAATGTGGAGATTAATGGAAATCAAAATAAGATTCTGAAAATTAGCTCTAACCAATGTCTGGAGTCTCAAAAGCTAATTTTCTGTGTGAAATTTCTAAAAACGAATGAGTCCTAGAAATGTGTTATTTGCCAGTATGTGAAAATGGTAGTCAATTTTTCACAAAGCATGTTTTTCACATTTATGCTGCATTTATATATTTTAATTAATTTGAATGCCTGTTTCACAAATTGTCTATATAATAAATTAATATACTTCACACTTAAAAGTATGTGGCTGTCCAGATGTTTCTCAGTATTAACTCACAGCATCCTTCTCTATTAGTTATGCTAGGTGCTGCCCCTAGATGTTCTAACTTAACAATATCTGGTGGGCAGTAAGTTCTTCACCACTGAGGATTACTTTCAACACATTTTAAGTATAATGCTTACATTTTTTTTCTTTCTAAAAGGTAATCCAAAGAATCCAGTTTAGATTATGTCAAAACCCATGTGTGAGCAGTATGAAGCATTTAATTAAATAAATGCAGTCAATATTGTTATTCCTCCTGTATTTAATAATCTATTTATTCTATCATCCCAACAGTGTAAATTAGTAGTAACTTTTAGACAGATCCCAAGGATGGGGAATTTTACAATCATTGACTTCCAGGTTTTACACTCTTCTCTATCAAGTATAGATTTTCATATGTGATATCCTAATTTCTGTGGTTATTTCTTATAATTTGTTTACAAAAGTGGTACATCATAGAACAGGAAAGTAGAAAGAAGAAAAAAATCTATGAATCTTTAGATACATTTTGATAGAAGACTCAAAAGAAGCTCTTAAAGCACTGCCATACTCAGAGTTTTAATTATGACATAAGAACTTTTAAAAAATGAGGACTGGTTTACTGAATTCTGAAAACCAGTTCATTTACTTCCTCCCTAATTTATCACCCCGATTTTGCAATTAGTTTAATAGGTCTCTGGAACATGAATTATGCAAACAACAGTATCAAAGACAGAATCCAGCTGCACACACATGAAATGAATGAATGAAGAATGAATGAAGAATGAATGAATGAGTGGATGAATGAATGAATGAATGAATGAATGAATCAATCAATCAATGAATGAATTAAAATGCAGATGTGTTAGCATGTACTGAGATCGCAAATATTCTTTATGGATAGATATTTTGTATGGATGCACGAGTTCTAACATCCATGTGAAAAAGTACCTAGTAGTTTTGCCTGGTTCCAGGGATGACAGCATCAACTTCATGCCACCTAAACACTTATTAAAACAGTGTTTGTCCAGTAGATTTCCTTTTGCATGGAGAAAGGCTAATTATGCATCACCCAAAGAATTATTTTTTTTTAAAAAAGAATACCATCTGTATAATTGAGACATGTTAATTAATTTATTCAGATGCAAATTTGGAACTTATGCAATTTAAATAGAGCTACCTTCTATCTCTTTTTTTTATTAAAGAGTTTTACAAAAACAAGATTTTACAATATATCCCCAAATCCCCCCACCCCAAACCCACCCAATTCCCCCCCCCACTTCCCAGAGCTAAATACAGGATTATAGTTATAATAATCATATTCTAAATAAAAATTATACATAATATACAATTAACCAAATTCATAATGTGCTTTAACTCCCCTCTTAGCTACCTTCCATCTCTTGTTGGAAAACTGGTCAGGTGGCCTGTTAGGAACAAACAGAGTTGCTAATGCACACTGTGAAGGTCTTCCCTATTACATTTTTTTTTTCATCTACAAAAGAGACATGGAATGAATAGCTATTCAAATGCAGATTCCTTTCAAAGTTTTGTCACTTGGCAGCCTTTCAGATAAAGAACTCTCCATAAAGTAGGAGACATGACCACCTTTCTATCCATATTACATTTCTACAGCAGGATATTTGATCAAGAAACATTTTCTGTGTCAAGGAAAATGACTTTGTAAGTGAAAGAAGGGATGTTTAATGTCTTCATAGCAGTTTGATTTTATAGTAGATTGTAGCAGATCCTTGAAAACCAGTGTGACAGCAACACACTTCAAATTTATGTTTGAAAATACCCAGACTTAACTTTTTATCTGCCTTATCATTCTGACACTCTGAAAGGTTGTATCATTAAAAAATAGTTGTAACATGTTCTAGTAACCTTTGACTTTAACTGTAACTCAAATGTTCAATGTAGTTTAAATAAGGAGAGAAAAGAAAGAAAAAAATAAGAGATGGGATTTTTAAAATAAACTGATTTTTAAAATAAACTGATGGAAAAAATAACGTATGTATGTATATTTGTGTGTATGTGTATATATATATATGTGTGTGTAATTTTTTTTTAGATTGCTAACAAAGAATTAAAGGGAGACTGATATGCATTTCAAACTTATTTGTTTTCATCAGTCAGTGTGTATATATGTATATATATATATATATATATATATATATATATATATATATATATATATATATATATATATATATATATATATATATATATATATATATATATATATATATATATATATATATATATATATATATATATATATATATATGTATATAGATCTTTGGTCATTCGGGTTTTTCCCCACGTACAATTGGAGGTATCAGGGCAACGTTTCGACGAAATCTCATCCGTCATCCTCAGGCTTCAGCTTCGTTCTTCTGGGAGAAGTGTGTGTGTGTGTGATGACAAGTTGTCTGCCTATTAGCATTTTTTAAATAAATCATCTTATCTCAACACTTTTGCGATATTTTATCATACAATGTTACATAGCAGAAGAGAGATAGGAAATAATTGCTTTGTTCTTTAAAATTTCTCTCATCTCAATCTTCTGAGCATCATGTAAACACCATATTTTTATGCAGACTGAGTTCCCTTGAATTTTCCCATGAAAATTAAAAGATTTCTGAGATAGGCACAATTTTATTATGAGGCAACCTGATCAGCATTAATATTCAGATTTTCTGCTAGGGTGATGACATGTCTGTGAATTTTAACGACAAATGGAGTACACCAGGTTGAGAGAATGGAGGTGGATAGAGGAGCACCTAGATAAAAGCTATTTTTCAGCCTGTTGGTACGGCTGGCTATATTCCTATATCTCCTACCGGATGGTAGGAGAGTAAAGAGATACCGTCCAGGGTGTGATTCAACCCTGAGAATTTTCCTCACTCTTCCAAGGCAACGAGCCCTGGCGATGTCATCCAGTGGTGTCAGGGAACAGCCCACAATATCTTGTGCTGTGCTCACTACCCTCTGTAATACTTTCCTGTCCGCGGCTGTCAGACCAGCATACCAAACCACAATACCATACGAGAGGACGCTCTCTATAGTAGACTGGTAAAAGAGGGTCATTAGCTGTTGTTCTACCCTGTTCTTCCACAAGACCCTAAGAAAGTGAAGCCTCTGTTGGGCCTTTCTAGCCACCTGGGTTGTGTTAACTTTCCAGGTCAGATCTTCACAGAGGTAGACTCCCAGAAATTTAAAGGAGGAAACTCTCTCTACACAGTCCTCCCCGATGTAAAGTGGGGCAGGTTCCTCCTTTTTTCTCCGGAAGTCTAACACCATCTCTTTCGTCTTGCCGATGTTTAGGTGCAAGTTGTTGTTACTACACCATATGGATAGTTTTTGTACCTCCGCCCTCTATGCTGTCTCATCCCCACCTGTAATAAGACCCAACAAAGTTGTATCATCTGCGAACTTGATTATCGCAGTGGATGGGTCAGATGATACACAATCATAAGTGTATAAAGAGTACAGGTAGGGGCTAAGCACACAGCCCTGTGGCGTGCCGGTGCAAAGCTTCAGGGGGGTGGACAAAGCAGACCCAACCCTCACTGTTTGTAACCGATCCCTAAGAAAGTCTTGAATCCAATTGCAGATGGCAGGGGAGAATTTCAAGTCAGTCAGCTTCTTGATGAGAATGCTCGGCAAAATGGTGTTGAAAGCCGAGCTGTAGTCAACAAAAAGTATCCTGACGTAACTTCCAGGTTTCTCGAGATGACTTGCTACTTGCTACTTGCATCGTCTGTCGACCTATTTCCCCTGTAGGCAAATTGATGTTTATCAAAGTCCAGTGGGAGGCATGTAAATGATCAGGAGACTGGAGGCTAAAACATATAGAGAACGGTTGCTGGAATTGGGTATTTCTAGTTCAATGAAAAGAAGGACTAGCAGTGTTCCAATATCTCAGGGGTTGCCACAGAGAAGAGGGAGTCAAGCTATTCTCCAAAGCACCTGAAAGGAGGAGAAGAAGCAGTGGATGGAAACTAATCAAGAAGAGAAGCAACCTAGAACTAAGAAGAAATTTCCTGATAGTTAGAACAATTAACCAGTGGAACAACTTGCTTCCAGAAATTGTGAATGGAAGTTTTTAAGAAGAAACTAGACAACCATTTTTCTGAAATGGTATTAAGGTTTCCTGCCTGAGCAGGGGGTTGGACTAGAAGACCTCCAAGGCCCCTTCCAACTCTGTTATTCCATTCTAATATCTACTTTACAGAAATACCCTTGAATATGCATGTCTGTGTTAACCTGTCCAAAGCAAAATTGATACACCAATGTAGAAAACAAATTTAGAACTGAGAATGTGAGAATCTATTTAAAGGCAAGGCTGATGGATCTGCCACTTGGCTTATTTTCTCCAGTGTAAAATTTAGAGGGAATTAAGGATGCAACATCAGGGAATTTGAAGAGGAAAATATGCTGAAGAGACTTCAGCATGTTCTCACCTATGATCAGAAACTGTACATTGTCATTCTAATGTGTATTCAGGGGAAAAGGAAATTTGTTGCTTAAAGTAAATAGTGAATGCAACTGCCTTCATTAATTTCTTAAAAGAAAACTAATATATAGGTCCCCTGATTCCTGAAATCAATATCTGAACTTTTGTTCTTGATATTTTTCAAGAAAAGTTGATTAGCCAAGTCAAAGCTAAGGCTTTAGAGTACTATGCAAAGTAGGAATTAAACTAACATAAAGATCATAAGACTTAGTCATAGACTTACTTGGTCCATGCATAAATAGCTCAGTGAATAGATGGATGGAATAGAAGAGGGGAGGACTTTTGATATAATGTTCTTCTTGTTTTATCTCGTACCTCTTTTGCTCCACCTCCTTGATACCTTTTATATTTTCTGACATAGGATTAGCAGTCTGCCAAAAAAAATGTTAGATCCATGTTCTGACATAATAGAAGTGATAAATCATGGACATAGTGCTGGGGTTGCAAGAAATGCTGTGTAATTTCCTTCCCAATTCACCCCCTCTTTTTCATTGGTCCTGTGATCTGTAACTTAGGCAAAAAGAGAGAACAGGCAGAGCTCTTGTCAATCTCATCCAATATTAATAGATGCTGCAAGGGAATTGCCAGCAGAACCCACAGTCAGAAGTATCCCATAGACGATATAAAAATGCACTGGATTATCTAAAACAACAAAACTCTTATCAAGAAGACCACCAATTACAGACATTGGTAGGTGAGAAGAAATGATGGACATGCATCATGATACAATGCATATAACCACAGTTTACATTCTTGTATCTGATGATCATTTACAACAAAGTACTGGGGTTGTGTATGTCACTAATTAGACACAATCTCAGTTTGCTGCAAATGCTTGTGTAAACAATATTTTGTAAAACACATTTGTAAAAACTGTGGTAAATTGTATTGGCTAAAAACAACAACAACACAACAACAAAGTCTTTTGAAGTATCATTTGCCTGAATGTTATTTTGGCTTTTAGTTATGGCTTGCAAACTAATTCTTAAAAGATTACTATCATATAAAATATGTATGAGTACAGATTTGAAAATGTTGGCTATTCTTTCTTTATGCTGCTTATGAATTCAAGCATTTATACTCAAAAGCTTCTAGTTTATTTTTGTTATTTTCCTCTTATTATTTTGAACTTTATGTTCTTAATTCTTGGTGTTGTGTTAGTTTCAAGCAATGAGAAAAAAAGAGTCCTGTGGGCCTTTAAATATTAACAAATTTATAACTGCTTAAACTTTATGAGTCAGTTCACTGCATCAGATTCATGATGTATAAACCTGAAAATGAATATGTTATATTCAAGTACCTGTTGTGTGGGAGAGAAAGAAAAAAAGAGGCAAGAGATAGAATTAAACTACAGATAATGATCTTCAGCAAAGCAGAATGTCAGTGTAATACACATTTTCTCACAATGATTACTCTATTAGCATGTGTAGTTTCTTGTCCCTTTTTAAGCCTTCAGAAATTGTAGTTAGTTTCCTATATATTCTAGCCCTGTTCTTTCTTAGTGGAATTTGCTTATGTAATTTGTTTTAAGAAAAAAGATATTGTATTACCTAGATAGGTATAAAATGTGATATGAAGATAGTCCCTTAATGCAACTGTAGAAAAAATGCCATGCAGTAAGGAAGAAATTCCATTAACCAATGCCAGCTGGAAATGCCTTCCAGCATGGCAATAAAAATGGCGGTCATATCTAGCGAGCCCAAAGAATTGATCGTGGACCATGGGAATATATTACCACTGGATCCAGACTTATCATACTAAGAAGAAACCACTATAAGTACTGGGATTAAAATTAGCCAGGATTAAGTCCAATTCAGTTATGTTGGCCTGCTCTACATTTGAATAAGCAAAATAAAGAATCTGAGCTTTGGCCAGTAGATCATAACTTAGTATGCACATTTCCAATCTCTATAGCAATTCTATAGTGGTCACTGGGATATCTGTACCTATATATAATAGAGAGCTATAGAAATAAAATATAGTTTCAAATGGAATGTTTCCTTTATTTCCTTCATTTTATGCTCATACAAAACCATTGAGAAAACAACAGAAATATTTCATATCTACGACTGCCTATCTATCTATCTATCTATCTATCTATCTATCTATCTATCTATCTATCTATCATCCATTTATCTACAGTGTCTATCTGTTATCTGTGTGTATTGAAAGACAAGTTGTGGTGTGAAATTTCTTTTCCTTTCTTCTCTTCTCTCAAAATGTCCAGCAAAAGTGACATTTCATACTTGAAAGCAATCTTCTTCACCAAAATGGTGCCATTTCTCCAAAATTCAAAGGGCAAACAAGTGTTATTACATGTAACTGTTCTAGTATTTTTTTTCTAATGGACAAGATCATCTCTTTTGTGAAAAAAATGATGATCTGTAATTGAATGATTTTCTAAATCAATTTACAATACCAGATTTGCCCTGATAATCAAGGAACTATCAAAAATAAAGAAGTATTTTGCTGATTGTATAGAGCTTCAAACTAGGAATTCCTCATTATGCCATAAAAGTATACTTGCACATAACTTAAAAAGGTAGAAAAATAACATTTCTTTTGGAAATGAAAATTTTGAGTGGAGCTACCCATATGTGACTAGCATCTTTTGATTTTTCTTTACTTTGTTAGCATGCATTCAGTTATTCATGAGAGTATTAGTTATGTTTGCTGTCTTCAGGCATATATATAAACAGTGGGATAAAAATATAATATACCTGTATATATGTGTATGTATGTGTGTGTTAACAATACAATACAATACAATACAATACAATACAATACAATACAATATAATATAATATAATAATTTTCAATTTTCTTTTTGACTTTAGTATGCTTGATATTTAGCTAGGTAAATAAAAATGCCAAATCCAGTCTAAATATCTTGTCCATAATAATAATAACGATAAAACCTCAGATTTAATAATTGTCAATAAGAAAGGTAAAAAAAAGTCTGAATGTAGCAGACCTGGAGTAGTACCTGGAGACAGCAGACTAAAAGAGAAAATAACAAAAAGAAAGATCTGCAAATAGAAGCAGAACAAAAGATAATATCACATGGGCACCTTGGGTGCAATCCCAAAACAACTGAAGCAATTTTTGAACACCATCAGAATTGACAAAATCACAAATCAATTACAAAAGGCAGCTTTACTTGAAATAGTTTACATTCTGCAACAATACCTTTAACACCATCAGAAAACAACATCTGCCTATCTCAGGTCCTTGGAAAGACCTGATAGGGGGATAAGAATGCCAAATCCAGTCTAAACATCTGGCTGATTATGTGACAATCATAATAATAAGGAACAGATTCCATTTTAAAAAAAGATGCAGTACCAATGAACTACTCATACATATATCATATTGAAAAACTTCACATTCCTGGGTAAACCAGTTTGTACTGTCTGGCATCCAAGCATCCTGGTTTAGCTCATATTCAGGAAGCTGAACTAACTTGCTAGGAAAAGTGACATATATGCCCAGCCCCAAACCTTTTGTCATGATCAAATAAGAAAGAAAAACACTTCAAAAATCATGTTTTATAAAACAATTTGGAAAACTAATTGTATCAAACTCTCATTTAATTCTAAGTTCAGTAAGGCATAATATCTTTGAATGTGTGGAATCTATTCTCTCTGAGACTGTTTTGTACTCTACGCTGAGCTGCAATTTATGTGCTAAGCTACAAACAAACCTCTATCCCAACTGTTGATTGTTTATTGCCTAATGTTCCTCCTGTTACTTTGCCAGCTTCCTCACTCTCAGAGTATGTCAGAATTAAGTGTGGCAATTTGTTCACTTATTCAAAAAACATTTAATACTGAGCTGATAATTCATGCATATGTGTTTTCCCTCAGCCATAGCCTATTTGTTGTACTCAAAGAAAGTAGAGGCAAACACATTCAAGCACGGTTATAATTTCACTGATTGGATAAAAAGGAGTCCAGCAACCACAGATTGACCTGACGCCAATGTTTCTAGGCACTGATCCTCAGCTTCCATATGGCCTCTCTGCAGCACACTGTCTTCTACTTGCTGATGTGTCACAATTGTTGCTGGAGTCTCCTTCAGTCACAGTGCTGGTGCTTGAAGAATTGCAACTCATGCTGTCTCTTGCTCCTTGGCTGTGACTTGAATTCCTGTCCATAAAATCTGGTCCCCTAAATCAGTTGAGGATTTACTGTATTTTCTTCCTGAAGTAATATTTCTATAAAAAAAAGAATACTGCTGCGGGACAAAGTACTCCATTCCATGGAGCACAAGAGCACATGCATCTCTTAGCATTAATCAGTCTTCATGCCTTAAATATGATAGAGCAAGAGTTCCCAACCTGGGGATGCGGGACGATATTCCGTGTGTGTGTGCAAAAACTTGGGTTTTCAAAATTATACTGTATATGCATAATTCGTTGCCGTTATTTCAAACTTTTTTAAGGGGTGTGAGAATATATCAGAAACATTTTAGGGGTGCTGGGTATAGAAAAGGTTGGAAGCCGCTGTGATAGAGTATTTGTGTACTGAAAGCTATATGTATTTTTTATATGACATTATGCACAATGATGTGGAAAAATGTTGAGAGTTTCAAGCTGTCCATGTGTGTTGAAGAGATGACATTTCCGTAGATCAAGTGCTAAGTCTTCATTCTTATGACTTAAACAAATTACTTTTAATGATTCCTAGATCAGTTAGCCGAAACCTCTGGGCAAGATGGGAAATAGTCATAAGGCATGGCCTACATGCAGAAAGAGTTCCATGGAAAGAGTGCTGAATGATTGCTGCAACATCATCCAGTAACAACCAAAGATAACATTTTTTGTAAATAAGGAAAGCCAGCCATCTGAATCATCATCACTTTGTTTAAAAAATACTTGAAACATCAGATAAAAAGAGCAAAAAGACATGATTTTGCTTGCCTGATAATTAAACATGCAGTACTCCCCATGTACTCCTATACTCAGGTGTGAAATCAAAAGCTAAGGTTGCACAGCTATCTTTAGGCATTCAGCATATTTTGAAAAAAAGTAAAACTGACAGCTGAGGAACATAAGGGCAACCACTTCAAGAAAGTAGTGCTGTTTGAGGAGAAACATGGATCAGAGTCTCTTTTTGTAAAATGAACCAAAGCAACCTCAAATATAGCAGGTCAATAACTTGGGTGGCATATGCGTTGTCATCATAAAAGTCTCCCTCATAAGATTATTAAGAGTGGAGGCTAAAATTAACCATGCCAATACTTCTCTATCTTCTTTTAATTAAAGAGAGATAGGCCAGGCTCTATGTATACATACCTTTAGTGGTCTAGAATCAAATAAGCCTTGCTGCATTAGGTGAAAGATTGCCCATTATTCCTTGCCACATAGCTTCCTTAGGGAAAGTTAGAAACATAAAATGTTTGAGAACATTTTATTTTACTTTAACTTCTTTGAGAAAATTTCACTCTTCAACGTCTTGAGAGAAAAATTGATGTATATGTATTTTATACTTAAATGTGTGATATGATTGAACAAACAGCATCACCACCCTTGTCCACTCTTGTACTCAGCAAGTCGTATTTCAAGCAGGATTTGGTAAATTTTCTTCTGCTGACAGTTCACCAGAATCATCTGTGGAATGGTACCCCACTTTCCCCCCCCCAATATATCCTTCTTTCAGCACTCTTTTTTATTTCTCTAACAAGCAGCACCTTGCAGGTAAGGGACAGATCATTATTATTTGAGGTCTGATCTGATCTATTGTTAGGAATTGAAATTGTGCCATTGGAAATAATTAGTTAGCCGACTAAGGTAGATGTTACATCAAATCTAGCTCTCAGTGTTGCTTTTCATGCAGCTTAGATATCCTGGAGTTTAATGATTGAATTGGCAGGCATATATCCCGGCATCAACACATGACATTCTGCAGTTAAAGCACCAATGAAGTCCAACTTTTAGATCTTAAGATTTATCGTTCAAGCCAATTCACAGGATTGCTGTGCAGATATAATTGAGCATCTTCATCTATGCTGATCTGTACCACTGGAAAGACTATGTGAAAAGTGTAATAATGCAGTGAAAGATTTTCCTGATGGTGGTGATTGGGATATGTTGGGAAAAATATGACAGACTTTTCAGGTAGTTAAAGATGTTCATTTTTCAACAGTAGCCAGAAAACAGGTCATTTTCCTAAATGGGCATTTTAGTCTGAGGAATTCTCAATTAGTTTCATCTTTAGCTTTAGACTTTGCCAAACTTTGCCAACATAAAACAAATTTTATATCATTATACTTTATTTATGTAAATTCTAGCTTTTTTTCAGAATGCAAAGTGTGTGGGGGGAAGAGTACCAGAGTCATTTATGGTATCTATATCCCTCATCTTTCAGTGAAGATTAAAAATATATATACTTTTTATGGAGCTGTGGTGGCACAGCACTTAGAATGCTGTATTGCAGGTTGACTCTGCTCACTGCCAGGAGTTCGATTCTGACTGGCTCAAGGTTGACTCAGCCTTCCATCATTCCGAGATTGGTAAAATGAAGTCCCAAATTGTTGGAGGCAATATGCTGACTCTGTAAACTGCTTAGAGAGGGCTATAAAGCACTGTGAAGCAGTATATAAGCCTAAGTACTATTGCTAGTGCTATTACTATTTAGAGAAATGCTTTATTGATAGGGTGACTTGGTAGAACCTGGGAATATGTAACGTACAACTCCAGAAGATAAGAATGAAGGTAATTGGCAACACATCATCATTAAAAGCAAAATGAACAGAAATGAATACAAAGCAAGACCATTCCTCTAGATCTTGGTAACCAGTTCCAAGCTCTAACATCTGAGGAAGTTTCTATTGTTATTTATTTATAAAATTTTAACAGAACTTAACAGATGACCAAGAGAAACCCAGAACTCAGCTCTGAGTTTGTCTCTGTTTTTATACCTAAATGAAATTTTGAATACCATACACAGGGAATGAATACAACTTTAGATGTTCTCTATCTTCAGAAAAATGAGGGAAAAAGGGATCCTAATATCATTTGTCTATTGGAATTTGAAAGTGTCCAACTTCAAAAAGATTCTGGGCAACTTACAATTTTATAATATATATATATATAATATATAGTATAATTTTTATAATATATATAAAAAGGAAAATAACTACCCATAAATTTATGTAATCACATAAATTACATCTAGAAAACAATTGTCAGGGGCTTCCCAAAATATCCTAATCCCAAGAATCAGGACAGGCTCTTAACAGACTTCCAGAATATTTGAAGGGTGAGAATTTTACATGTCTTGGATGAATGATGCTCCAAAGGGCAAAGGTTATTTATTGAGAATTAAGCTACCGGTACTTAGATCAATATCTGGAAAATATTAAAGTGGATAATAAAGTAGACTATTTTTAAGCATCTTGAAGATAATTCTGTGTTTGCTAAGAATCATCATTTCCGTATCAAAAAATATGTCATGTGTGATAAGTCATGCCACCATTTTTATAAAGCAATTATTCTAGTAGACTAGAATAGACTAGTCTAGTAGACTAGTCTAGTAGACTAGAGGAACTATCTTGCAGCTAGTATTATTTGACATTTTAATGATTGATCTGAATAATGGGATTGATGAGATGCTTAGATAATTGGGAGGTCCAGCCAAAACCCAGAGAAACAGAACAAGATTGTAATCTAATCTGGACAGATCTGAAGACTGGGATGATTCAGCAGATCCAGCAGAAGAGGCTTGTTGTGGATTCCATCCACTAGAACAGGGGTCACCAACCCCCAGGCCACAAACAGTTATTGATCAATGGCCTGTTAGGAACTTGGCTGCACAGCTGGAGGTAAGTAGTGGGCAAGTGAGGAAAGCCGAAACCACCACCACCCCAGTCTTGACAAAACCAGCCCTGGTGCTAAAAAAGTTAGGTAATACTACATTAGAGACTATCATTTAGTAGCAATCGGGGGGGGGGAGGGCCTTTTCTGCTACCATCATTCCTTTTGAAGTCAGACTGGCCCTGACCTTGGTGGCCTTCCAGAAGAAGACCTGGCTTTGCCATCTGGCCTAGGGGTAAGAGTTTGGTGTAAAGCCTATAAAATGACTGTGTTGTTTGTGAATTATTATGCTCTCTCAATGACCTTATCACAAGCTTTATTTGTTTTGTATTGTTTGTATGATCATTTTTGTTCTCTATGATTTGTTATTGTTTATGCTTTAATTGTAAGCTACCAAGCATCACAAATGTGAGATGGGTGGCTATATCAAATAAATAAATAAGTAAATAAGTAAGTAAGCAAGCAAACAAACAAACAAGCAAACAAACAAATAATAGAAAAAAGTAAACTCTTATCATTTAGGGAGGGAAATATTGTTCTGTTCCAGCCTACGACCAGCCCTATTTGTGTGTCAGGGACAACCACTTTTTTCTTTTTACAGTCAGTAGGCTGGAAAAACCCAACCCAAATTTATTTACAGTTCAAACAAAAAAGCAACAGAATATTTCCTTCAATAAATGAATCAAAATATCAGACAAGAGTCAACAAATAAGAGTTAAACAGAAGTAGCAAGAACAGACCAGGATTCTCTTAGAATGTCTCCAAATGGTTGCCTTCAGCAATCAGCCCCACCCACACCTTCCCCTTTTATTAACAGTCCCAAGGCGTGGCTTCTCACTGCCTTCTCCTCCTCTCACTGAGTTGCCTCATTGATTTTCTCTGCTCTGCTGGATTGCCTTCTGCTTCTAGAGTCTCTGAACAGATTCAGCTGTGACTCTTCTGAGTCCGACACCTCGTACTCACACAGCTGAGCCTCATGAGGAACATGACTGAAGGGGCCAGGCTGAGAGTCCTGCAGTGCATCAGAGCCTCCCTCTGACACCAAAGGCTCTCCAAATCCCTCCTCCTCCTCCTCAGATTCATCAGACTCAGCTGCTGGGAACACAGGCTGACACTGAATCACAACAAATATAGGGCACGTATGCTACATAAGAAGGGTGATTCAAAATTTATAAACTGCATTAAAAATTGTCTTGGCTGTGATTATAAATAACAAGCTAAATGTGAGGCAGCAGTGTGAGCCAGCTGCTAGAAGAATCAACACAATTCTGGGCTGCATCAAAAGAAGCATTATATTAAAGACACATAAAATACTGTACATATTCCTAACTTCTTTACACAGTTGAGACTGCACCTGAAGTATGGGACACAATTCTAGGCACCCTATTTTCAAATGGATATTGACAGATTAGAATAGTTTCAGAGGAATATTACAAAGGTGATACAGGGGTTTAATGATTGCCCTATAAGAACTGGATGAAGGAATATTTGATTTGGATAAAAGAAGTCTGATATGATATTCATGGAAGATGATAAGGAACTATGTTCCATTGTCCTATAAATTAAGAGCAGAAATAATTACAGGAATCAGCTGCAGCTGTCTAAGTTACATTTAAAGAAAAATTTCTGATAATAAGATCTGTACAACAGTGGAACAATCTATATATGGAATTGCAGGTTCTTCATTTCTGGAGATTTATGAGAAGAGGCTAGGCTGTCACTTATCCTAGATAGTTTGATAGTTTTACTACACACTGTGGAAGACTGGATGATTTTTTTATTCCTTCTAACTCTGACAATTCTGGGATTATTCTAATTATATTCTTTTTTTTTTCTTCTCAGGAGGTTAGTAGTAGGATAATTGGTTCTCTCCATGATCATGTTAACTTTATAACAACCTGATAAAGTAGACTAGATTGAGACAGAATAACTGGCCCAATGCTATAGATATAATTTCAATGCTGACTAGAGATTTCAACCCATACTTCTTTATTTCTAGTATAAGTGTACACAACATACCAACCTCCCAAAGTACACAAAATCTACCAAAATGTTGGTCTAATTATAATTGTAGCATGATGGAAAAACTAAACTATGAAATTACATAGGGAATAATGATATTAACTTGTTTCTAATTAAATTTAAATTAAATGAAATTTAGTTTTGTCCTAGCCTAGTTTTGTCCTGGCTTTTTGGAGTGCAGCCATAGCATTCCTCTCAAAGGACAAACATGGCTCTTGGCCCAAAGCAATTTGCACAGCCCATTCTAGTCTGGTAATCAAGGCAGTGCAACAAACTGGCATATATTAATGTATGTATACATGCAGCATTATGTTATGAAAATTCAATAGGCGCCATGCAGTTATCTAAAAATGCAACTCACTGTTGCTAACATAAAAGAAAAAATGAAATAAGAGTACAAGCATTTCATAAAGGACACATGAACTTTTAAAATGCAGGACAATGACGAGTTGACAGACTTCACTTAATTGAATAAACCACCTCAAAAACAAAAGATAAAAACTTGCACCCTTTCGGTGGAATGCTGCTATTGATCTTATGCCAAGTATGGGGGCCTGAGGTACAGTATACACTGAAATAACGTAATGTTTAGAGCAGATTCTTGGCTCACCGGATCAGTAACCAAGCACCCAGAGAGATCATGAATAGGAAGGAGTCAAAGGAGCTTCAGATCAAACTGTTTTGTGCAACATGGCACTCTTGTTTTCCCCCTGGGTTATAGAGTGTTAATATGAAAAATACTTGCTGTCTTTTGAAACAGGAAGAACAGCCTATTGTCATGAGGGGACATAGGACTAATTTTATGTGGCCTATGGCTTAATTTTGAAAACACTCTCCAATGAGAGCTGTCTGTTCTTTTCCTTACAGCTCGCTGCTCAAGATGGAAAAACAGGGACATCCAACCTGGTTGGGGTGGG